>NW_026871590.1:0-86544 GCF_028564815.1 Eubalaena glacialis | reverse complement strand
TACCTGAAAAGCATTGTTGTTGCCGGGGTTTTCCTCACTGCCGGCATGGTTCTGGGAAGAAAATGAGTTTTCTCCTAAGAAACCTTGGGGTTCCAGTTCCTTGTTGGAAGCTCACCCTGCTCTGCGCTATACCTAAAGTGAAAGTCAACGTGAGCCCAAGCTTCGAAGTAAGGCCCTGATTATCCTTGCAAAACGAGAGGCGTGCAGCAGCTCCATGAGGCCTTCATCGTTGTTCTGCTTTAGTTTCAAGGTAGTAAGCTTTTCAACACTCCTAGGGGCCTTGCTTCAGCACCCGTTTCAGTACCAGAACACTGCGTAGAACCAGGAAGCTCTGCTCCTGCGTGTATGCTGCGTGTCAACCTAGAAATTAGAGACTGACGGCACAAGGCTAGTTTTCCCATTATGAAAGCTCCGTTGATGCGGCCCCGAAGCTACCTGAAAAGCACTGTTGTTACCGTGCTTTTACTTACAGCCGGCATGGTTCATAGAAGAAAATGAGTTTTCTCGAAAGAAACCTTGTGCTTCCAGTTCCTAGTTGGAAGCTCACCCGGCTCCGCTCTATACCAAACATGAAAGTCAATGTGAGCACTAGCCTCGAAGTAAGGCCCTGATTATCCTGGCAAAACGGGAGGCGTGCAGCAGCTCCATGAGGCCTTCTTCGCTGTTCTGCTTTAGTTTCACGGTAGTAAGCTTTCCAACATTCCTAGGGACTTTGCTTAAGCAACCGTTTCGGTACCAGAACACTGCGTAGAGACAGTAAGCTCTGGTCCTGCGTGTATGCTGCGTGTCAACCTAGAAATTGGAGACTGATGGCATAAGGCTTCTTTTGCCATTATGAAAGCTCCGTTCATGCGGCCTCGAAGCTACCTGAAAAGCATTGTTGTTGCCGGGGTTTTCCTCACTGCCGGCATGGTTCTGAGAAGAAAATGAGTTTTCTCCTAAGAAACCTTGGGGTTCCAGTTCCTTGTTGGAAGCTCACCCTGCTCTGCGCTATACCTAAAGTGAAAGTCAACGTGAGCCCAAGCTTCGAAGTAAGGCCCTGATTATCCTTGCAAAACGAGAGGCGTGCAGCAGCTCCATGAGGCCTTCATCGTTGTTCTGCTTTAGTTTCAAGGTAGTAAGCTTTTCAACACTCCTAGGGGCCTTGCTTCAGCACCCGTTTCAGTACCAGAACACTGCGTAGAACCAGGAAGCTCTGCTCCTGCGTGTATGCTGCGTGTCAACCTAGAAATTAGAGACTGACGGCACAAGGCTAGTTTTCCCATTATGAAAGCTCCGTTGATGCGGCCCCGAAGCTACCTGAAAAGCACTGTTGTTACCGTGCTTTTACTTACAGCCGGCATGGTTCATAGAAGAAAATGAATTTTCTCGAAAGAAACCTTGTGCTTCCAGTTCCTAGTTGGAAGCTCACCCGGCTCCGCTCTATACCAAACGTGAAAGTCAATGTGAGCACTAGCCTCGAAGTAAGGCCCTGATTATCCGGGCAAAACGGGAGGCGTGCAGCAGCTCCATGAGGCCTTCTTCGCTGTTCTGCTTTAGTTTCACGGTAGTAAGCTTTCCAACATTCCTAGGGACTTTGCTTAAGCAACCGTTTCGGTACCAGAACACTGCGTAGAGACAGTAAGCTCTGGTCCTGCGTGTATGCTGCGTGTCAACCTAGAAATTGGAGACTGATGGCATAAGGCTTCTTTTGCCATTATGAAAGCTCCGTTCATGCGGCCTCGAAGCTACCTGAAAAGCATTGTTGTTGCCGGGGTTTTCCTCACTGCCGGCATGGTTCTGAGAAGAAAATGAGTTTTCTCCTAAGAAACCTTGGGGTTCCAGTTCCTTGTTGGAAGCTCACCCTGCTCTGCGCTATACCTAAAGTGAAAGTCAACGTGAGCCCAAGCTTCGAAGTAAGGCCCTGATTATCCTTGCAAAACGAGAGGCGTGCAGCAGCTCCATGAGGCCTTCATCGTTGTTCTGCTTTAGTTTCAAGGTAGTAAGCTTTTCAACACTCCTAGGGGCCTTGCTTCAGCACCCGTTTCAGTACCAGAACACTGCGTAGAACCAGGAAGCTCTGCTCCTGCGTGTATGCTGCGTGTCAACCTAGAAATTAGAGACTGACGGCACAAGGCTAGTTTTCCCATTATGAAAGCTCCGTTGATGCGGCCCCGAAGCTACCTGAAAAGCACTGTTGTTACCGTGCTTTTACTTACAGCCGGCATGGTTCATAGAAGCAAATGAGTTTTCTCGAAAGAAACCTTGTGCTTCCAGTTCCTAGTTGGAAGCTCACCCGGCTCCGCTCTATACCAAACGTGAAAGTCAATGTGAGCACTAGCCTCGAAGTAAGGCCCTGATTATCCTGGCAAAACGGGAGGCGTGCAGCAGCTCCATGAGGCCTTCATCGCTGTTCTGCTTTAGTTTCACGGTAGTAAGCTTTCCAACATTCCTAGGGACTTTGCTTAAGCAACCGTTTCGGTACCAGAACACTGCGTAGAGACAGTAAGCTCTGGTCCTGCGTGTATGCTGCGTGTCAACCTAGAAATTGCAGACTGATGGCATAAGGCTTCTTTTGCCATTATGAAAGCTCCGTTCATGCGGCCTCGAAGCTACCTGAAAAGCATTGTTGTTGCCGGGGTTTTCCTCACTGCCGGCATGGTTCTGAGAAGAAAATGAGTTTTCTCCTAAGAAACCTTGGGGTTCCAGTTCCTTGTTGGAAGCTCACCCTGCTCTGCGCTATACCTAAAGTGAAAGTCAACGTGAGCCCAAGCTTCGAAGTAAGGCTCTGATTATCCTTGCAAAACGAGAGGCGTGCAGCAGCTCCATGAGGCCTTCATCGTTGTTCTGCTTTAGTTTCAAGGTAGTAAGCTTTTCAACACTCCTAGGGGCCTTGCTTCAGCACCCGTTTCAGTACCAGAACACTGCGTAGAACCAGGAAGCTCTGCTCCTGCGTGTATGCTGCGTGTCAACCTAGAAATTAGAGACTGACGGCACAAGGCTAGTTTTCCCATTATGAAAGCTCCGTTGATGCGGCCCCGAAGCTACCTGAAAAGCACTGTTGTTACCGTGCTTTTACTTACAGCCGGCATGGTTCATAGAAGCAAATGAGTTTTCTCGAAAGAAACCTTGTGCTTCCAGTTCCTAGTTGGAAGCTCACCCGGCTCCGCTCTATACCAAACGTGAAAGTCAATGTGAGCACTAGCCTCGAAGTAAGGCCCTGATTATCCGGGCAAAACGGGAGGCGTGCAGCAGCTCCATGAGGCCTTCATCGCTGTTCTGCTTTAGTTTCACGGTAGTAAGCTTTCCAACATTCCTAGGGACTTTGCTTAAGCAACCGTTTCGGTACCAGAACACTGCGTAGAGACAGTAAGCTCTGGTCCTGCGTGTATGCTGCGTGTCAACCTAGAAATTGGAGACTGATGGCATAAGGCTTCTTTTGCCATTATGAAAGCTCCGTTCATGCGGCCTCGAAGCTACCTGAAAAGCATTGTTGTTGCCGGGGTTTTCCTCACTGCCGGCATGGTTCTGGGAAGAAAATGAGTTTTCTCCTAAGAAACCTTGGGGTTCCAGTTCCTTGTTGGAAGCTCACCCTGCTCTGCGCTATACCTAAAGTGAAAGTCAACGTGAGCCCAAGCTTCGAAGTAAGGCCCTGATTATCCTTGCAAAACGAGAGGCGTGCAGCAGCTCCATGAGGCCTTCATCGTTGTTCTGCTTTAGTTTCAAGGTAGTAAGCTTTTCAACACTCCTAGGGGCCTTGCTTCAGCACCCGTTTCAGTACCAGAACACTGCGTAGAACCAGGAAGCTCTGCTCCTGCGTGTATGCTGCGTGTCAACCTAGAAATTAGAGACTGACGGCACAAGGCTAGTTTTCCCATTATGAAAGCTCCGTTGATGCGGCCCCGAAGCTACCTGAAAAGCACTGTTGTTACCGTGCTTTTACTTACAGCCGGCATGGTTCATAGAAGAAAATGAATTTTCTCGAAAGAAACCTTGTGCTTCCAGTTCCTAGTTGGAAGCTCACCCGGCTCCGCTCTATACCAAACGTGAAAGTCAATGTGAGCACTAGCCTCGAAGTAAGGCCCTGATTATCCGGGCAAAACGGGAGGCGTGCAGCAGCTCCATGAGGCCTTCTTCGCTGTTCTGCTTTAGTTTCACGGTAGTAAGCTTTCCAACATTCCTAGGGACTTTGCTTAAGCAACCGTTTCGGTACCAGAACACTGCGTAGAGACAGTAAGCTCTGGTCCTGCGTGTATGCTGCGTGTCAACCTAGAAATTGCAGACTGATGGCATAAGGCTTCTTTTCCCATTATGAAAGCTCCGTTCATGCGGCCTCGAAGCTACCTGAAAAGCATTGTTGTTGCCGGGGTTTTCCTCACTGCCGGCATGGTTCTGAGAAGAAAATGAGTTTTCTCCTAAGAAACCTTGGGGTTCCAGTTCCTTGTTGGAAGCTCACCCTGCTCTGCGCTATACCTAAAGTGAAAGTCAACGTGAGCCCAAGCTTCGAAGTAAGGCCCTGATTATCCTTGCAAAACGAGAGGCGTGCAGCAGCTCCATGAGGCCTTCATCGTTGTTCTGCTTTAGTTTCAAGGTAGTAAGCTTTTCAACACTCCTAGGGGCCTTGCTTCAGCACCCGTTTCAGTACCAGAACACTGCGTAGAACCAGGAAGCTCTGCTCCTGCGTGTATGCTGCGTGTCAACCTAGAAATTAGAGACTGACGGCACAAGGCTAGTTTTCCCATTATGAAAGCTCCGTTGATGCGGCCCCGAAGCTACCTGAAAAGCACTGTTGTTACCGTGCTTTTACTTACAGCCGGCATGGTTCATAGAAGCAAATGAGTTTTCTCGAAAGAAACCTTGTGCTTCCAGTTCCTAGTTGGAAGCTCACCCGGCTCCGCTCTATACCAAACGTGAAAGTCAATGTGAGCACTAGCCTCGAAGTAAGGCCCTGATTATCCGGGCAAAACGGGAGGCGTGCAGCAGCTCCATGAGGCCTTCATCGCTGTTCTGCTTTAGTTTCACGGTAGTAAGCTTTCCAACATTCCTAGGGACTTTGCTTAAGCAACCGTTTCGGTACCAGAACACTGCGTAGAGACAGTAAGCTCTGGTCCTGCGTGTATGCTGCGTGTCAACCTAGAAATTGGAGACTGATGGCATAAGGCTTCTTTTGCCATTATGAAAGCTCCGTTCATGCGGCCTCGAAGCTACCTGAAAAGCATTGTTGTTGCCGGGGTTTTCCTCACTGCCGGCATGGTTCTGGGAAGAAAATGAGTTTTCTCCTAAGAAACCTTGGGGTTCCAGTTCCTTGTTGGAAGCTCACCCTGCTCTGCGCTATACCTAAAGTGAAAGTCAACGTGAGCCCAAGCTTCGAAGTAAGGCCCTGATTATCCTTGCAAAACGAGAGGCGTGCAGCAGCTCCATGAGGCCTTCATCGTTGTTCTGCTTTAGTTTCAAGGTAGTAAGCTTTTCAACACTCCTAGGGGCCTTGCTTCAGCACCCGTTTCAGTACCAGAACACTGCGTAGAACCAGGAAGCTCTGCTCCTGCGTGTATGCTGCGTGTCAACCTAGAAATTAGAGACTGACGGCACAAGGCTAGTTTTCCCATTATGAAAGCTCCGTTGATGCGGCCCCGAAGCTACCTGAAAAGCACTGTTGTTACCGTGCTTTTACTTACAGCCGGCATGGTTCATAGAAGAAAATGAGTTTTCTCGAAAGAAACCTTGTGCTTCCAGTTCCTAGTTGGAAGCTCACCCGGCTCCGCTCTATACCAAACGTGAAAGTCAATGTGAGCACTAGCCTCGAAGTAAGGCCCTGATTATCCTGGCAAAACGGGAGGCGTGCAGCAGCTCCATGAGGCCTTCATCGCTGTTCTGCTTTAGTTTCACGGTAGTAAGCTTTCCAACATTCCTAGGGACTTTGCTTAAGCAACCGTTTCGGTACCAGAACACTGCGTAGAGACAGTAAGCTCTGGTCCTGCGTGTATGCTGCGTGTCAACCTAGAAATTGGAGACTGATGGCATAAGGCTTCTTTTGCCATTATGAAAGCTCCGTTCATGCGGCCTCGAAGCTACCTGAAAAGCATTGTTGTTGCCGGGGTTTTCCTCACTGCCGGCATGGTTCTGAGAAGAAAATGAGTTTTCTCCTAAGAAACCTTGGGGTTCCAGTTCCTTGTTGGAAGCTCACCCTGCTCTGCGCTATACCTAAAGTGAAAGTCAACGTGAGCCCAAGCTTCGAAGTAAGGCCCTGATTATCCTTGCAAAACGAGAGGCGTGCAGCAGCTCCATGAGGCCTTCATCGTTGTTCTGCTTTAGTTTCAAGGTAGTAAGCTTTTCAACACTCCTAGGGGCCTTGCTTCAGCACCCGTTTCAGTACCAGAACACTGCGTAGAACCAGGAAGCTCTGCTCCTGCGTGTATGCTGCGTGTCAACCTAGAAATTAGAGACTGACGGCACAAGGCTAGTTTTCCCATTATGAAAGCTCCGTTGATGCGGCCCCGAAGCTACCTGAAAAGCACTGTTGTTACCGTGCTTTTACTTACAGCCGGCATGGTTCATAGAAGAAAATGAATTTTCTCGAAAGAAACCTTGTGCTTCCAGTTCCTAGTTGGAAGCTCACCCGGCTCCGCTCTATACCAAACGTGAAAGTCAATGTGAGCACTAGCCTCGAAGTAAGGCCCTGATTATCCGGGCAAAACGGGAGGCGTGCAGCAGCTCCATGAGGCCTTCTTCGCTGTTCTGCTTTAGTTTCACGGTAGTAAGCTTTCCAACATTCCTAGGGACTTTGCTTAAGCAACCGTTTCGGTACCAGAACACTGCGTAGAGACAGTAAGCTCTGGTCCTGCGTGTATGCTGCGTGTCAACCTAGAAATTGCAGACTGATGGCATAAGGCTTCTTTTGCCATTATGAAAGCTCCGTTCATGCGGCCTCGAAGCTACCTGAAAAGCATTGTTGTTGCCGGGGTTTTCCTCACTGCCGGCATGGTTCTGGGAAGAAAATGAGTTTTCTCCTAAGAAACCTTGGGGTTCCAGTTCCTTGTTGGAAGCTCACCCTGCTCTGCGCTATACCTAAAGTGAAAGTCAACGTGAGCCCAAGCTTCGAAGTAAGGCCCTGATTATCCTTGCAAAACGAGAGGCGTGCAGCAGCTCCATGAGGCCTTCATCGTTGTTCTGCTTTAGTTTCAAGGTAGTAAGCTTTTCAACACTCCTAGGGGCCTTGCTTCAGCACCCGTTTCAGTACCAGAACACTGCGTAGAACCAGGAAGCTCTGCTCCTGCGTGTATGCTGCGTGTCAACCTAGAAATTAGAGACTGACGGCACAAGGCTAGTTTTCCCATTATGAAAGCTCCGTTGATGCGGCCCCGAAGCTACCTGAAAAGCACTGTTGTTACCGTGCTTTTACTTACAGCCGGCATGGTTCATAGAAGAAAATGAGTTTTCTCGAAAGAAACCTTGTGCTTCCAGTTCCTAGTTGGAAGCTCACCCGGCTCCGCTCTATACCAAACATGAAAGTCAATGTGAGCACTAGCCTCGAAGTAAGGCCCTGATTATCCTGGCAAAACGGGAGGCGTGCAGCAGCTCCATGAGGCCTTCTTCGCTGTTCTGCTTTAGTTTCACGGTAGTAAGCTTTCCAACATTCCTAGGGACTTTGCTTAAGCAACCGTTTCGGTACCAGAACACTGCGTAGAGACAGTAAGCTCTGGTCCTGCGTGTATGCTGCGTGTCAACCTAGAAATTGGAGACTGATGGCATAAGGCTTCTTTTGCCATTATGAAAGCTCCGTTCATGCGGCCTCGAAGCTACCTGAAAAGCATTGTTGTTGCCGGGGTTTTCCTCACTGCCGGCATGGTTCTGAGAAGAAAATGAGTTTTCTCCTAAGAAACCTTGGGGTTCCAGTTCCTTGTTGGAAGCTCACCCTGCTCTGCGCTATACCTAAAGTGAAAGTCAACGTGAGCCCAAGCTTCGAAGTAAGGCCCTGATTATCCTTGCAAAACGAGAGGCGTGCAGCAGCTCCATGAGGCCTTCATCGTTGTTCTGCTTTAGTTTCAAGGTAGTAAGCTTTTCAACACTCCTAGGGGCCTTGCTTCAGCACCCGTTTCAGTACCAGAACACTGCGTAGAACCAGGAAGCTCTGCTCCTGCGTGTATGCTGCGTGTCAACCTAGAAATTAGAGACTGACGGCACAAGGCTAGTTTTCCCATTATGAAAGCTCCGTTGATGCGGCCCCGAAGCTACCTGAAAAGCACTGTTGTTACCGTGCTTTTACTTACAGCCGGCATGGTTCATAGAAGAAAATGAATTTTCTCGAAAGAAACCTTGTGCTTCCAGTTCCTAGTTGGAAGCTCACCCGGCTCCGCTCTATACCAAACGTGAAAGTCAATGTGAGCACTAGCCTCGAAGTAAGGCCCTGATTATCCGGGCAAAACGGGAGGCGTGCAGCAGCTCCATGAGGCCTTCTTCGCTGTTCTGCTTTAGTTTCACGGTAGTAAGCTTTCCAACATTCCTAGGGACTTTGCTTAAGCAACCGTTTCGGTACCAGAACACTGCGTAGAGACAGTAAGCTCTGGTCCTGCGTGTATGCTGCGTGTCAACCTAGAAATTGGAGACTGATGGCATAAGGCTTCTTTTGCCATTATGAAAGCTCCGTTCATGCGGCCTCGAAGCTACCTGAAAAGCATTGTTGTTGCCGGGGTTTTCCTCACTGCCGGCATGGTTCTGAGAAGAAAATGAGTTTTCTCCTAAGAAACCTTGGGGTTCCAGTTCCTTGTTGGAAGCTCACCCTGCTCTGCGCTATACCTAAAGTGAAAGTCAACGTGAGCCCAAGCTTCGAAGTAAGGCCCTGATTATCCTTGCAAAACGAGAGGCGTGCAGCAGCTCCATGAGGCCTTCATCGTTGTTCTGCTTTAGTTTCAAGGTAGTAAGCTTTTCAACACTCCTAGGGGCCTTGCTTCAGCACCCGTTTCAGTACCAGAACACTGCGTAGAACCAGGAAGCTCTGCTCCTGCGTGTATGCTGCGTGTCAACCTAGAAATTAGAGACTGACGGCACAAGGCTAGTTTTCCCATTATGAAAGCTCCGTTGATGCGGCCCCGAAGCTACCTGAAAAGCACTGTTGTTACCGTGCTTTTACTTACAGCCGGCATGGTTCATAGAAGCAAATGAGTTTTCTCGAAAGAAACCTTGTGCTTCCAGTTCCTAGTTGGAAGCTCACCCGGCTCCGCTCTATACCAAACGTGAAAGTCAATGTGAGCACTAGCCTCGAAGTAAGGCCCTGATTATCCTGGCAAAACGGGAGGCGTGCAGCAGCTCCATGAGGCCTTCATCGCTGTTCTGCTTTAGTTTCACGGTAGTAAGCTTTCCAACATTCCTAGGGACTTTGCTTAAGCAACCGTTTCGGTACCAGAACACTGCGTAGAGACAGTAAGCTCTGGTCCTGCGTGTATGCTGCGTGTCAACCTAGAAATTGCAGACTGATGGCATAAGGCTTCTTTTGCCATTATGAAAGCTCCGTTCATGCGGCCTCGAAGCTACCTGAAAAGCATTGTTGTTGCCGGGGTTTTCCTCACTGCCGGCATGGTTCTGAGAAGAAAATGAGTTTTCTCCTAAGAAACCTTGGGGTTCCAGTTCCTTGTTGGAAGCTCACCCTGCTCTGCGCTATACCTAAAGTGAAAGTCAACGTGAGCCCAAGCTTCGAAGTAAGGCTCTGATTATCCTTGCAAAACGAGAGGCGTGCAGCAGCTCCATGAGGCCTTCATCGTTGTTCTGCTTTAGTTTCAAGGTAGTAAGCTTTTCAACACTCCTAGGGGCCTTGCTTCAGCACCCGTTTCAGTACCAGAACACTGCGTAGAACCAGGAAGCTCTGCTCCTGCGTGTATGCTGCGTGTCAACCTAGAAATTAGAGACTGACGGCACAAGGCTAGTTTTCCCATTATGAAAGCTCCGTTGATGCGGCCCCGAAGCTACCTGAAAAGCACTGTTGTTACCGTGCTTTTACTTACAGCCGGCATGGTTCATAGAAGCAAATGAGTTTTCTCGAAAGAAACCTTGTGCTTCCAGTTCCTAGTTGGAAGCTCACCCGGCTCCGCTCTATACCAAACGTGAAAGTCAATGTGAGCACTAGCCTCGAAGTAAGGCCCTGATTATCCGGGCAAAACGGGAGGCGTGCAGCAGCTCCATGAGGCCTTCATCGCTGTTCTGCTTTAGTTTCACGGTAGTAAGCTTTCCAACATTCCTAGGGACTTTGCTTAAGCAACCGTTTCGGTACCAGAACACTGCGTAGAGACAGTAAGCTCTGGTCCTGCGTGTATGCTGCGTGTCAACCTAGAAATTGGAGACTGATGGCATAAGGCTTCTTTTGCCATTATGAAAGCTCCGTTCATGCGGCCTCGAAGCTACCTGAAAAGCATTGTTGTTGCCGGGGTTTTCCTCACTGCCGGCATGGTTCTGGGAAGAAAATGAGTTTTCTCCTAAGAAACCTTGGGGTTCCAGTTCCTTGTTGGAAGCTCACCCTGCTCTGCGCTATACCTAAAGTGAAAGTCAACGTGAGCCCAAGCTTCGAAGTAAGGCCCTGATTATCCTTGCAAAACGAGAGGCGTGCAGCAGCTCCATGAGGCCTTCATCGTTGTTCTGCTTTAGTTTCAAGGTAGTAAGCTTTTCAACACTCCTAGGGGCCTTGCTTCAGCACCCGTTTCAGTACCAGAACACTGCGTAGAACCAGGAAGCTCTGCTCCTGCGTGTATGCTGCGTGTCAACCTAGAAATTAGAGACTGACGGCACAAGGCTAGTTTTCCCATTATGAAAGCTCCGTTGATGCGGCCCCGAAGCTACCTGAAAAGCACTGTTGTTACCGTGCTTTTACTTACAGCCGGCATGGTTCATAGAAGAAAATGAATTTTCTCGAAAGAAACCTTGTGCTTCCAGTTCCTAGTTGGAAGCTCACCCGGCTCCGCTCTATACCAAACGTGAAAGTCAATGTGAGCACTAGCCTCGAAGTAAGGCCCTGATTATCCGGGCAAAACGGGAGGCGTGCAGCAGCTCCATGAGGCCTTCTTCGCTGTTCTGCTTTAGTTTCACGGTAGTAAGCTTTCCAACATTCCTAGGGACTTTGCTTAAGCAACCGTTTCGGTACCAGAACACTGCGTAGAGACAGTAAGCTCTGGTCCTGCGTGTATGCTGCGTGTCAACCTAGAAATTGCAGACTGATGGCATAAGGCTTCTTTTCCCATTATGAAAGCTCCGTTCATGCGGCCTCGAAGCTACCTGAAAAGCATTGTTGTTGCCGGGGTTTTCCTCACTGCCGGCATGGTTCTGAGAAGAAAATGAGTTTTCTCCTAAGAAACCTTGGGGTTCCAGTTCCTTGTTGGAAGCTCACCCTGCTCTGCGCTATACCTAAAGTGAAAGTCAACGTGAGCCCAAGCTTCGAAGTAAGGCCCTGATTATCCTTGCAAAACGAGAGGCGTGCAGCAGCTCCATGAGGCCTTCATCGTTGTTCTGCTTTAGTTTCAAGGTAGTAAGCTTTTCAACACTCCTAGGGGCCTTGCTTCAGCACCCGTTTCAGTACCAGAACACTGCGTAGAACCAGGAAGCTCTGCTCCTGCGTGTATGCTGCGTGTCAACCTAGAAATTAGAGACTGACGGCACAAGGCTAGTTTTCCCATTATGAAAGCTCCGTTGATGCAGCCCCGAAGCTACCTGAAAAGCACTGTTGTTACCGTGCTTTTACTTACAGCCGGCATGGTTCATAGAAGCAAATGAGTTTTCTCGAAAGAAACCTTGTGCTTCCAGTTCCTAGTTGGAAGCTCACCCGGCTCCGCTCTATACCAAACGTGAAAGTCAATGTGAGCACTAGCCTCGAAGTAAGGCCCTGATTATCCGGGCAAAACGGGAGGCGTGCAGCAGCTCCATGAGGCCTTCATCGCTGTTCTGCTTTAGTTTCACGGTAGTAAGCTTTCCAACATTCCTAGGGACTTTGCTTAAGCAACCGTTTCGGTACCAGAACACTGCGTAGAGACAGTAAGCTCTGGTCCTGCGTGTATGCTGCGTGTCAACCTAGAAATTGCAGACTGATGGCATAAGGCTTCTTTTGCCATTATGAAAGCTCCGTTCATGCGGCCTCGAAGCTACCTGAAAAGCATTGTTGTTGCCGGGGTTTTCCTCACTGCCGGCATGGTTCTGAGAAGAAAATGAGTTTTCTCCTAAGAAACCTTGGGGTTCCAGTTCCTTGTTGGAAGCTCACCCTGCTCTGCGCTATACCTAAAGTGAAAGTCAACGTGAGCCCAAGCTTCGAAGTAAGGCCCTGATTATCCTTGCAAAACGAGAGGCGTGCAGCAGCTCCATGAGGCCTTCATCGTTGTTCTGCTTTAGTTTCAAGGTAGTAAGCTTTTCAACACTCCTAGGGGCCTTGCTTCAGCACCCGTTTCAGTACCAGAACACTGCGTAGAACCAGGAAGCTCTGCTCCTGCGTGTATGCTGCGTGTCAACCTAGAAATTAGAGACTGACGGCACAAGGCTAGTTTTCCCATTATGAAAGCTCCGTTGATGCGGCCCCGAAGCTACCTGAAAAGCACTGTTGTTACCGTGCTTTTACTTACAGCCGGCATGGTTCATAGAAGCAAATGAGTTTTCTCGAAAGAAACCTTGTGCTTCCAGTTCCTAGTTGGAAGCTCACCCGGCTCCGCTCTATACCAAACGTGAAAGTCAATGTGAGCACTAGCCTCGAAGTAAGGCCCTGATTATCCGGGCAAAACGGGAGGCGTGCAGCAGCTCCATGAGGCCTTCATCGCTGTTCTGCTTTAGTTTCACGGTAGTAAGCTTTCCAACATTCCTAGGGACTTTGCTTAAGCAACCGTTTCGGTACCAGAACACTGCGTAGAGACAGTAAGCTCTGGTCCTGCGTGTATGCTGCGTGTCAACCTAGAAATTGGAGACTGATGGCATAAGGCTTCTTTTGCCATTATGAAAGCTCCGTTCATGCGGCCTCGAAGCTACCTGAAAAGCATTGTTGTTGCCGGGGTTTTCCTCACTGCCGGCATGGTTCTGGGAAGAAAATGAGTTTTCTCCTAAGAAACCTTGGGGTTCCAGTTCCTTGTTGGAAGCTCACCCTGCTCTGCGCTATACCTAAAGTGAAAGTCAACGTGAGCCCAAGCTTCGAAGTAAGGCCCTGATTATCCTTGCAAAACGAGAGGCGTGCAGCAGCTCCATGAGGCCTTCATCGTTGTTCTGCTTTAGTTTCAAGGTAGTAAGCTTTTCAACACTCCTAGGGGCCTTGCTTCAGCACCCGTTTCAGTACCAGAACACTGCGTAGAACCAGGAAGCTCTGCTCCTGCGTGTATGCTGCGTGTCAACCTAGAAATTAGAGACTGACGGCACAAGGCTAGTTTTCCCATTATGAAAGCTCCGTTGATGCGGCCCCGAAGCTACCTGAAAAGCACTGTTGTTACCGTGCTTTTACTTACAGCCGGCATGGTTCATAGAAGAAAATGAGTTTTCTCGAAAGAAACCTTGTGCTTCCAGTTCCTAGTTGGAAGCTCACCCGGCTCCGCTCTATACCAAACGTGAAAGTCAATGTGAGCACTAGCCTCGAAGTAAGGCCCTGATTATCCTGGCAAAACGGGAGGCGTGCAGCAGCTCCATGAGGCCTTCTTCGCTGTTCTGCTTTAGTTTCACGGTAGTAAGCTTTCCAACATTCCTAGGGACTTTGCTTAAGCAACCGTTTCGGTACCAGAACACTGCGTAGAGACAGTAAGCTCTGGTCCTGCGTGTATGCTGCGTGTCAACCTAGAAATTGGAGACTGATGGCATAAGGCTTCTTTTGCCATTATGGAAGCTCCGTTCATGCGGCCTCGAAGCTACCTGAAAAGCATTGTTGTTGCCGGGGTTTTCCTCACTGCCGGCATGGTTCTGAGAAGAAAATGAGTTTTCTCCTAAGAAACCTTGGGGTTCCAGTTCCTTGTTGGAAGCTCACCCTGCTCTGCGCTATACCTAAAGTGAAAGTCAACGTGAGCCCAAGCTTCGAAGTAAGGCCCTGATTATCCTTGCAAAACGAGAGGCGTGCAGCAGCTCCATGAGGCCTTCATCGTTGTTCTGCTTTAGTTTCAAGGTAGTAAGCTTTTCAACACTCCTAGGGGCCTTGCTTCAGCACCCGTTTCAGTACCAGAACACTGCGTAGAACCAGGAAGCTCTGCTCCTGCGTGTATGCTGCGTGTCAACCTAGAAATTAGAGACTGACGGCACAAGGCTAGTTTTCCCATTATGAAAGCTCCGTTGATGCGGCCCCGAAGCTACCTGAAAAGCACTGTTGTTACCGTGCTTTTACTTACAGCCGGCATGGTTCATAGAAGCAAATGAATTTTCTCGAAAGAAACCTTGTGCTTCCAGTTCCTAGTTGGAAGCTCACCCGGCTCCGCTCTATACCAAACGTGAAAGTCAATGTGAGCACTAGCCTCGAAGTAAGGCCCTGATTATCCGGGCAAAACGGGAGGCGTGCAGCAGCTCCATGAGGCCTTCTTCGCTGTTCTGCTT
The DNA here is from genome assembly GCF_028564815.1 of Eubalaena glacialis. Classification (NCBI taxonomy): domain Eukaryota; kingdom Metazoa; phylum Chordata; class Mammalia; order Artiodactyla; family Balaenidae; genus Eubalaena; species Eubalaena glacialis. Next base: position 72,048 of record NW_026871590.1, on the reverse strand, counting down.
TAGTTTCACGGTAGTAAGCTTTCCAACATTCCTAGGGACTTTGCTTAAGCAACCGTTTCGGTACCAGAACACTGCGTAGAGACAGTAAGCTCTGGTCCTGCGTGTATGCTGCGTGTCAACCTAGAAATTGGAGACTGATGGCATAAGGCTTCTTTTGCCATTATGAAAGCTCCGTTCATGCGGCCTCGAAGCTACCTGAAAAGCATTGTTGTTGCCGGGGTTTTCCTCACTGCCGGCATGGTTCTGAGAAGAAAATGAGTTTTCTCCTAAGAAACCTTGGGGTTCCAGTTCCTTGTTGGAAGCTCACCCTGCTCTGCGCTATACCTAAAGTGAAAGTCAACGTGAGCCCAAGCTTCGAAGTAAGGCCCTGATTATCCTTGCAAAACGAGAGGCGTGCAGCAGCTCCATGAGGCCTTCATCGTTGTTCTGCTTTAGTTTCAAGGTAGTAAGCTTTTCAACACTCCTAGGGGCCTTGCTTCAGCACCCGTTTCAGTACCAGAACACTGCGTAGAACCAGGAAGCTCTGCTCCTGCGTGTATGCTGCGTGTCAACCTAGAAATTAGAGACTGACGGCACAAGGCTAGTTTTCCCATTATGAAAGCTCCGTTGATGCGGCCCCGAAGCTACCTGAAAAGCACTGTTGTTACCGTGCTTTTACTTACAGCCGGCATGGTTCATAGAAGCAAATGAGTTTTCTCGAAAGAAACCTTGTGCTTCCAGTTCCTAGTTGGAAGCTCACCCGGCTCCGCTCTATACCAAACGTGAAAGTCAATGTGAGCACTAGCCTCGAAGTAAGGCCCTGATTATCCTGGCAAAACGGGAGGCGTGCAGCAGCTCCATGAGGCCTTCATCGCTGTTCTGCTTTAGTTTCACGGTAGTAAGCTTTCCAACATTCCTAGGGACTTTGCTTAAGCAACCGTTTCGGTACCAGAACACTGCGTAGAGACAGTAAGCTCTGGTCCTGCGTGTATGCTGCGTGTCAACCTAGAAATTGGAGACTGATGGCATAAGGCTTCTTTTGCCATTATGAAAGCTCCGTTCATGCGGCCTCGAAGCTACCTGAAAAGCATTGTTGTTGCCGGGGTTTTCCTCACTGCCGGCATGGTTCTGAGAAGAAAATGAGTTTTCTCCTAAGAAACCTTGGGGTTCCAGTTCCTTGTTGGAAGCTCACCCTGCTCTGCGCTATACCTAAAGTGAAAGTCAACGTGAGCCCAAGCTTCGAAGTAAGGCCCTGATTATCCTTGCAAAACGAGAGGCGTGCAGCAGCTCCATGAGGCCTTCATCGTTGTTCTGCTTTAGTTTCAAGGTAGTAAGCTTTTCAACACTCCTAGGGGCCTTGCTTCAGCACCCGTTTCAGTACCAGAACACTGCGTAGAACCAGGAAGCTCTGCTCCTGCGTGTATGCTGCGTGTCAACCTAGAAATTAGAGACTGACGGCACAAGGCTAGTTTTCCCATTATGAAAGCTCCGTTGATGCGGCCCCGAAGCTACCTGAAAAGCACTGTTGTTACCGTGCTTTTACTTACAGCCGGCATGGTTCATAGAAGCAAATGAGTTTTCTCGAAAGAAACCTTGTGCTTCCAGTTCCTAGTTGGAAGCTCACCCGGCTCCGCTCTATACCAAACGTGAAAGTCAATGTGAGCACTAGCCTCGAAGTAAGGCCCTGATTATCCGGGCAAAACGGGAGGCGTGCAGCAGCTCCATGAGGCCTTCATCGCTGTTCTGCTTTAGTTTCACGGTAGTAAGCTTTCCAACATTCCTAGGGACTTTGCTTAAGCAACCGTTTCGGTACCAGAACACTGCGTAGAGACAGTAAGCTCTGGTCCTGCGTGTATGCTGCGTGTCAACCTAGAAATTGGAGACTGATGGCATAAGGCTTCTTTTGCCATTATGAAAGCTCCGTTCATGCGGCCTCGAAGCTACCTGAAAAGCATTGTTGTTGCCGGGGTTTTCCTCACTGCCGGCATGGTTCTGAGAAGAAAATGAGTTTTCTCCTAAGAAACCTTGGGGTTCCAGTTCCTTGTTGGAAGCTCACCCTGCTCTGCGCTATACCTAAAGTGAAAGTCAACGTGAGCCCAAGCTTCGAAGTAAGGCCCTGATTATCCTTGCAAAACGAGAGGCGTGCAGCAGCTCCATGAGGCCTTCATCGTTGTTCTGCTTTAGTTTCAAGGTAGTAAGCTTTTCAACGCTCCTAGGGGCCTTGCTTCAGCACCCGTTTCAGTACCAGAACACTGCGTAGAACCAGGAAGCTCTGCTCCTGCGTGTATGCTGCGTGTCAACCTAGAAATTAGAGACTGACGGCACAAGGCTAGTTTTCCCATTATGAAAGCTCCGTTGATGCGGCCCCGAAGCTACCTGAAAAGCACTGTTGTTACCGTGCTTTTACTTACAGCCGGCATGGTTCATAGAAGAAAATGAATTTTCTCGAAAGAAACCTTGTGCTTCCAGTTCCTAGTTGGAAGCTCACCCGGCTCCGCTCTATACCAAACGTGAAAGTCAATGTGAGCACTAGCCTCGAAGTAAGGCCCTGATTATCCGGGCAAAACGGGAGGCGTGCAGCAGCTCCATGAGGCCTTCTTCGCTGTTCTGCTTTAGTTTCACGGTAGTAAGCTTTCCAACATTCCTAGGGACTTTGCTTAAGCAACCGTTTCGGTACCAGAACACTGCGTAGAGACAGTAAGCTCTGGTCCTGCGTGTATGCTGCGTGTCAACCTAGAAATTGGAGACTGATGGCATAAGGCTTCTTTTGCCATTATGAAAGCTCCGTTCATGCGGCCTCGAAGCTACCTGAAAAGCATTGTTGTTGCCGGGGTTTTCCTCACTGCCGGCATGGTTCTGAGAAGAAAATGAGTTTTCTCCTAAGAAACCTTGGGGTTCCAGTTCCTTGTTGGAAGCTCACCCTGCTCTGCGCTATACCTAAAGTGAAAGTCAACGTGAGCCCAAGCTTCGAAGTAAGGCCCTGATTATCCTTGCAAAACGAGAGGCGTGCAGCAGCTCCATGAGGCCTTCATCGTTGTTCTGCTTTAGTTTCAAGGTAGTAAGCTTTTCAACACTCCTAGGGGCCTTGCTTCAGCACCCGTTTCAGTACCAGAACACTGCGTAGAACCAGGAAGCTCTGCTCCTGCGTGTATGCTGCGTGTCAACCTAGAAATTAGAGACTGACGGCACAAGGCTAGTTTTCCCATTATGAAAGCTCCGTTGATGCGGCCCCGAAGCTACCTGAAAAGCACTGTTGTTACCGTGCTTTTACTTACAGCCGGCATGGTTCATAGAAGCAAATGAGTTTTCTCAAAAGAAACCTTGTGCTTCCAGTTCCTAGTTGGAAGCTCACCCGGCTCCGCTCTATACCAAACGTGAAAGTCAATGTGAGCACTAGCCTCGAAGTAAGGCCCTGATTATCCGGGCAAAACGGGAGGCGTGCAGCAGCTCCATGAGGCCTTCATCGCTGTTCTGCTTTAGTTTCACGGTAGTAAGCTTTCCAACATTCCTAGGGACTTTGCTTAAGCAACCGTTTCGGTACCAGAACACTGCGTAGAGACAGTAAGCTCTGGTCCTGCGTGTATGCTGCGTGTCAACCTAGAAATTGGAGACTGATGGCATAAGGCTTCTTTTGCCATTATGAAAGCTCCGTTCATGCGGCCTCGAAGCTACCTGAAAAGCATTGTTGTTGCCGGGGTTTTCCTCACTGCCGGCATGGTTCTGAGAAGAAAATGAGTTTTCTCCTAAGAAACCTTGGGGTTCCAGTTCCTTGTTGGAAGCTCACCCTGCTCTGCGCTATACCTAAAGTGAAAGTCAACGTGAGCCCAAGCTTCGAAGTAAGGCCCTGATTATCCTTGCAAAACGAGAGGCGTGCAGCAGCTCCAGGAGGCCTTCATCGTTGTTCTGCTTTAGTTTCAAGGTAGTAAGCTTTTCAACACTCCTAGGGGCCTTGCTTCAGCACCCGTTTCAGTACCAGAACACTGCGTAGAACCAGGAAGCTCTGCTCCTGCGTGTGTGCTGCGTGTCAACCTAGAAAATAGAGACTGACGGCACAAGGCTAGTTTTCCCATTATGAAAGCTCCGTTGATGCGGCCCCGAAGCTACCTGAAAAGCACTGTTGTTACCGTGCTTTTACTTACAGCCGGCATGGTTCATAGAAGCAAATGAGTTTTCTCGAAAGAAACCTTGTGCTTCCAGTTCCTAGTTGGAAGCTCACCCGGCTCCGCTCTATACCAAACGTGAAAGTCAATGTGAGCACTAGCCTCGAAGTAAGGCCCTGATTATCCGGGCAAAACGGGAGGCGTGCAGCAGCTCCATGAGGCCTTCATCGCTGTTCTGCTTTAGTTTCACGGTAGTAAGCTTTCCAACATTCCTAGGGACTTTGCTTAAGCAACCGTTTCGGTACCAGAACACTGCGTAGAGACAGTAAGCTCTGGTCCTGCGTGTATGCTGCGTGTCAACCTAGAAATTGGAGACTGATGGCATAAGGCTTCTTTTCCCATTATGAAAGCTCCGTTCATGCGGCCTCGAAGCTACCTGAAAAGCATTGTTGTTGCCGGGGTTTTCCTCACTGCCGGCATGGTTCTGGGAAGAAAATGAGTTTTCTCCTAAGAAACCTTGGGGTTCCAGTTCCTTGTTGGAAGCTCACCCTGCTCTGCGCTATACCTAAAGTGAAAGTCAACGTGAGCCCAAGCTTCGAAGTAAGGCCCTGATTATCCTTGCAAAACGAGAGGCGTGCAGCAGCTCCATGAGGCCTTCATCGTTGTTCTGCTTTAGTTTCAAGGTAGTAAGCTTTTCAACACTCCTAGGGGCCTTGCTTCAGCACCCGTTTCAGTACCAGAACACTGCGTAGAACCAGGAAGCTCTGCTCCTGCGTGTGTGCTGCGTGTCAACCTAGAAAATAGAGACTGACGGCACAAGGCTAGTTTTCCCATTATGAAAGCTCCGTTGATGCGGCCCCGAAGCTACCTGAAAAGCACTGTTGTTACCGTGCTTTTACTTACAGCCGGCATGGTTCATAGAAGCAAATGAGTTTTCTCGAAAGAAACCTTGTGCTTCCAGTTCCTAGTTGGAAGCTCACCCGGCTCCGCTCTATACCAAACGTGAAAGTCAATGTGAGCACTAGCCTCGAAGTAAGGCCCTGATTATCCGGGCAAAACGGGAGGCGTGCAGCAGCTCCATGAGGCCTTCATCGCTGTTCTGCTTTAGTTTCACGGTAGTAAGCTTTCCAACATTCCTAGGGACTTTGCTTAAGCAACCGTTTCGGTACCAGAACACTGCGTAGAGACAGTAAGCTCTGGTCCTGCGTGTATGCTGCGTGTCAACCTAGAAATTGGAGACTGATGGCATAAGGCTTCTTTTGCCATTATGAAAGCTCCGTTCATGCGGCCTCGAAGCTACCTGAAAAGCATTGTTGTTGCCGGGGTTTTCCTCACTGCCGGCATGGTTCTGAGAAGAAAATGAGTTTTCTCCTAAGAAACCTTGGGGTTCCAGTTCCTTGTTGGAAGCTCACCCTGCTCTGCGCTATACCTAAAGTGAAAGTCAACGTGAGCCCAAGCTTCGAAGTAAGGCCCTGATTATCCTTGCAAAACGAGAGGCGTGCAGCAGCTCCATGAGGCCTTCATCGTTGTTCTGCTTTAGTTTCAAGGTAGTAAGCTTTTCAACGCTCCTAGGGGCCTTGCTTCAGCACCCGTTTCAGTACCAGAACACTGCGTAGAACCAGGAAGCTCTGCTCCTGCGTGTATGCTGCGTGTCAACCTAGAAATTAGAGACTGACGGCACAAGGCTAGTTTTCCCATTATGAAAGCTCCGTTGATGCGGCCCCGAAGCTACCTGAAAAGCACTGTTGTTACCGTGCTTTTACTTACAGCCGGCATGGTTCATAGAAGAAAATGAATTTTCTCGAAAGAAACCTTGTGCTTCCAGTTCCTAGTTGGAAGCTCACCCGGCTCCGCTCTATACCAAACGTGAAAGTCAATGTGAGCACTAGCCTCGAAGTAAGGCCCTGATTATCCGGGCAAAACGGGAGGCGTGCAGCAGCTCCATGAGGCCTTCTTCGCTGTTCTGCTTTAGTTTCACGGTAGTAAGCTTTCCAACATTCCTAGGGACTTTGCTTAAGCAACCGTTTCGGTACCAGAACACTGCGTAGAGACAGTAAGCTCTGGTCCTGCGTGTATGCTGCGTGTCAACCTAGAAATTGGAGACTGATGGCATAAGGCTTCTTTTGCCATTATGAAAGCTCCGTTCATGCGGCCTCGAAGCTACCTGAAAAGCATTGTTGTTGCCGGGGTTTTCCTCACTGCCGGCATGGTTCTGAGAAGAAAATGAGTTTTCTCCTAAGAAACCTTGGGGTTCCAGTTCCTTGTTGGAAGCTCACCCTGCTCTGCGCTATACCTAAAGTGAAAGTCAACGTGAGCCCAAGCTTCGAAGTAAGGCCCTGATTATCCTTGCAAAACGAGAGGCGTGCAGCAGCTCCATGAGGCCTTCATCGTTGTTCTGCTTTAGTTTCAAGGTAGTAAGCTTTTCAACACTCCTAGGGGCCTTGCTTCAGCACCCGTTTCAGTACCAGAACACTGCGTAGAACCAGGAAGCTCTGCTCCTGCGTGTATGCTGCGTGTCAACCTAGAAATTAGAGACTGACGGCACAAGGCTAGTTTTCCCATTATGAAAGCTCCGTTGATGCGGCCCCGAAGCTACCTGAAAAGCACTGTTGTTACCGTGCTTTTACTTACAGCCGGCATGGTTCATAGAAGCAAATGAGTTTTCTCAAAAGAAACCTTGTGCTTCCAGTTCCTAGTTGGAAGCTCACCCGGCTCCGCTCTATACCAAACGTGAAAGTCAATGTGAGCACTAGCCTCGAAGTAAGGCCCTGATTATCCGGGCAAAACGGGAGGCGTGCAGCAGCTCCATGAGGCCTTCATCGCTGTTCTGCTTTAGTTTCACGGTAGTAAGCTTTCCAACATTCCTAGGGACTTTGCTTAAGCAACCGTTTCGGTACCAGAACACTGCGTAGAGACAGTAAGCTCTGGTCCTGCGTGTATGCTGCGTGTCAACCTAGAAATTGGAGACTGATGGCATAAGGCTTCTTTTGCCATTATGAAAGCTCCGTTCATGCGGCCTCGAAGCTACCTGAAAAGCATTGTTGTTGCCGGGGTTTTCCTCACTGCCGGCATGGTTCTGAGAAGAAAATGAGTTTTCTCCTAAGAAACCTTGGGGTTCCAGTTCCTTGTTGGAAGCTCACCCTGCTCTGCGCTATACCTAAAGTGAAAGTCAACGTGAGCCCAAGCTTCGAAGTAAGGCCCTGATTATCCTTGCAAAACGAGAGGCGTGCAGCAGCTCCAGGAGGCCTTCATCGTTGTTCTGCTTTAGTTTCAAGGTAGTAAGCTTTTCAACACTCCTAGGGGCCTTGCTTCAGCACCCGTTTCAGTACCAGAACACTGCGTAGAACCAGGAAGCTCTGCTCCTGCGTGTATGCTGCGTGTCAACCTAGAAATTAGAGACTGACGGCACAAGGCTAGTTTTCCCATTATGAAAGCTCCGTTGATGCGGCCCCGAAGCTACCTGAAAAGCACTGTTGTTACCGTGCTTTTACTTACAGCCGGCATGGTTCATAGAAGCAAATGAGTTTTCTCGAAAGAAACCTTGTGCTTCCAGTTCCTAGTTGGAAGCTCACCCGGCTCCGCTCTATACCAAACGTGAAAGTCAATGTGAGCACTAGCCTCGAAGTAAGGCCCTGATTATCCGGGCAAAACGGGAGGCGTGCAGCAGCTCCATGAGGCCTTCATCGCTGTTCTGCTTTAGTTTCACGGTAGTAAGCTTTCCAACATTCCTAGGGACTTTGCTTAAGCAACCGTTTCGGTACCAGAACACTGCGTAGAGACAGTAAGCTCTGGTCCTGCGTGTATGCTGCGTGTCAACCTAGAAATTGGAGACTGATGGCATAAGGCTTCTTTTCCCATTATGAAAGCTCCGTTCATGCGGCCTCGAAGCTACCTGAAAAGCATTGTTGTTGCCGGGGTTTTCCTCACTGCCGGCATGGTTCTGGGAAGAAAATGAGTTTTCTCCTAAGAAACCTTGGGGTTCCAGTTCCTTGTTGGAAGCTCACCCTGCTCTGCGCTATACCTAAAGTGAAAGTCAACGTGAGCCCAAGCTTCGAAGTAAGGCCCTGATTATCCTTGCAAAACGAGAGGCGTGCAGCAGCTCCATGAGGCCTTCATCGTTGTTCTGCTTTAGTTTCAAGGTAGTAAGCTTTTCAACACTCCTAGGGGCCTTGCTTCAGCACCCGTTTCAGTACCAGAACACTGCGTAGAACCAGGAAGCTCTGCTCCTGCGTGTGTGCTGCGTGTCAACCTAGAAAATAGAGACTGACGGCACAAGGCTAGTTTTCCCATTATGAAAGCTCCGTTGATGCGGCCCCGAAGCTACCTGAAAAGCACTGTTGTTACCGTGCTTTTACTTACAGCCGGCATGGTTCATAGAAGCAAATGAGTTTTCTCGAAAGAAACCTTGTGCTTCCAGTTCCTAGTTGGAAGCTCACCCGGCTCCGCTCTATACCAAACGTGAAAGTCAATGTGAGCACTAGCCTCGAAGTAAGGCCCTGATTATCCGGGCAAAACGGGAGGCGTGCAGCAGCTCCATGAGGCCTTCATCGCTGTTCTGCTTTAGTTTCACGGTAGTAAGCTTTCCAACATTCCTAGGGACTTTGCTTAAGCAACCGTTTCGGTACCAGAACACTGCGTAGAGACAGTAAGCTCTGGTCCTGCGTGTATGCTGCGTGTCAACCTAGAAATTGGAGACTGATGGCATAAGGCTTCTTTTGCCATTATGAAAGCTCCGTTCATGCGGCCTCGAAGCTACCTGAAAAGCATTGTTGTTGCCGGGGTTTTCCTCACTGCCGGCATGGTTCTGGGAAGAAAATGAGTTTTCTCCTAAGAAACCTTGGGGTTCCAGTTCCTTGTTGGAAGCTCACCCTGCTCTGCGCTATACCTAAAGTGAAAGTCAACGTGAGCCCAAGCTTCGAAGTAAGGCCCTGATTATCCTTGCAAAACGAGAGGCGTGCAGCAGCTCCATGAGGCCTTCATCGTTGTTCTGCTTTAGTTTCAAGGTAGTAAGCTTTTCAACACTCCTAGGGGCCTTGCTTCAGCACCCGTTTCAGTACCAGAACACTGCGTAGAACCAGGAAGCTCTGCTCCTGCGTGTATGCTGCGTGTCAACCTAGAAATTAGAGACTGACGGCACAAGGCTAGTTTTCCCATTATGAAAGCTCCGTTGATGCGGCCCCGAAGCTACCTGAAAAGCACTGTTGTTACCGTGCTTTTACTTACAGCCGGCATGGTTCATAGAAGCAAATGAGTTTTCTCGAAAGAAACCTTGTGCTTCCAGTTCCTAGTTGGAAGCTCACCCGGCTCCGCTCTATACCAAACGTGAAAGTCAATGTGAGCACTAGCCTCGAAGTAAGGCCCTGATTATCCGGGCAAAACGGGAGGCGTGCAGCAGCTCCATGAGGCCTTCATCGCTGTTCTGCTTTAGTTTCACGGTAGTAAGCTTTCCAACATTCCTAGGGACTTTGCTTAAGCAACCGTTTCGGTACCAGAACACTGCGTAGAGACAGTAAGCTCTGGTCCTGCGTGTATGCTGCGTGTCAACCTAGAAATTGGAGACTGATGGCATAAGGCTTCTTTTGCCATTATGAAAGCTCCGTTCATGCGGCCTCGAAGCTACCTGAAAAGCATTGTTGTTGCCGGGGTTTTCCTCACTGCCGGCATGGTTCTGAGAAGAAAATGAGTTTTCTCCTAAGAAACCTTGGGGTTCCAGTTCCTTGTTGGAAGCTCACCCTGCTCTGCGCTATACCTAAAGTGAAAGTCAACGTGAGCCCAAGCTTCGAAGTAAGGCCCTGATTATCCTTGCAAAACGAGAGGCGTGCAGCAGCTCCATGAGGCCTTCATCGTTGTTCTGCTTTAGTTTCAAGGTAGTAAGCTTTTCAACACTCCTAGGGGCCTTGCTTCAGCACCCGTTTCAGTACCAGAACACTGCGTAGAACCAGGAAGCTCTGCTCCTGCGTGTATGCTGCGTGTCAACCTAGAAATTAGAGACTGACGGCACAAGGCTAGTTTTCCCATTATGAAAGCTCCGTTGATGCGGCCCCGAAGCTACCTGAAAAGCACTGTTGTTACCGTGCTTTTACTTACAGCCGGCATGGTTCATAGAAGCAAATGAGTTTTCTCGAAAGAAACCTTGTGCTTCCAGTTCCTAGTTGGAAGCTCACCCGGCTCCGCTCTATACCAAACGTGAAAGTCAATGTGAGCACTAGCCTCGAAGTAAGGCCCTGATTATCCGGGCAAAACGGGAGGCGTGCAGCAGCTCCATGAGGCCTTCATCGCTGTTCTGCTTTAGTTTCACGGTAGTAAGCTTTCCAACATTCCTAGGGACTTTGCTTAAGCAACCGTTTCGGTACCAGAACACTGCGTAGAGACAGTAAGCTCTGGTCCTGCGTGTATGCTGCGTGTCAACCTAGAAATTGGAGACTGATGGCATAAGGCTTCTTTTGCCATTATGAAAGCTCCGTTCATGCGGCCTCGAAGCTACCTGAAAAGCATTGTTGTTGCCGGGGTTTTCCTCACTGCCGGCATGGTTCTGGGAAGAAAATGAGTTTTCTCCTAAGAAACCTTGGGGTTCCAGTTCCTTGTTGGAAGCTCACCCTGCTCTGCGCTATACCTAAAGTGAAAGTCAACGTGAGCCCAAGCTTCGAAGTAAGGCCCTGATTATCCTTGCAAAACGAGAGGCGTGCAGCAGCTCCATGAGGCCTTCATCGTTGTTCTGCTTTAGTTTCAAGGTAGTAAGCTTTTCAACACTCCTAGGGGCCTTGCTTCAGCACCCGTTTCAGTACCAGAACACTGCGTAGAACCAGGAAGCTCTGCTCCTGCGTGTATGCTGCGTGTCAACCTAGAAATTAGAGACTGACGGCACAAGGCTAGTTTTCCCATTATGAAAGCTCCGTTGATGCGGCCCCGAAGCTACCTGAAAAGCACTGTTGTTACCGTGCTTTTACTTACAGCCGGCATGGTTCATAGAAGCAAATGAGTTTTCTCGAAAGAAACCTTGTGCTTCCAGTTCCTAGTTGGAAGCTCACCCGGCTCCGCTCTATACCAAACGTGAAAGTCAATGTGAGCACTAGCCTCGAAGTAAGGCCCTGATTATCCGGGCAAAACGGGAGGCGTGCAGCAGCTCCATGAGGCCTTCTTCGCTGTTCTGCTTTAGTTTCACGGTAGTAAGCTTTCCAACATTCCTAGGGACTTTGCTTAAGCAACCGTTTCGGTACCAGAACACTGCGTAGAGACAGTAAGCTCTGGTCCTGCGTGTATGCTGCGTGTCAACCTAGAAATTGGAGACTGATGGCATAAGGCTTCTTTTGCCATTATGAAAGCTCCGTTCATGCGGCCTCGAAGCTACCTGAAAAGCATTGTTGTTGCCGGGGTTTTCCTCACTGCCGGCATGGTTCTGAGAAGAAAATGAGTTTTCTCCTAAGAAACCTTGGGGTTCCAGTTCCTTGTTGGAAGCTCACCCTGCTCTGCGCTATACCTAAAGTGAAAGTCAACGTGAGCCCAAGCTTCGAAGTAAGGCCCTGATTATCCTTGCAAAACGAGAGGCGTGCAGCAGCTCCATGAGGCCTTCATCGTTGTTCTGCTTTAGTTTCAAGGTAGTAAGCTTTTCAACACTCCTAGGGGCCTTGCTTCAGCACCCGTTTCAGTACCAGAACACTGCGTAGAACCAGGAAGCTCTGCTCCTGCGTGTATGCTGCGTGTCAACCTAGAAATTAGAGACTGACGGCACAAGGCTAGTTTTCCCATTATGAAAGCTCCGTTGATGCGGCCCCGAAGCTACCTGAAAAGCACTGTTGTTACCGTGCTTTTACTTACAGCCGGCATGGTTCATAGAAGCAAATGAGTTTTCTCGAAAGAAACCTTGTGCTTCCAGTTCCTAGTTGGAAGCTCACCCGGCTCCGCTCTATACCAAACGTGAAAGTCAATGTGAGCACTAGCCTCGAAGTAAGGCCCTGATTATCCGGGCAAAACGGGAGGCGTGCAGCAGCTCCATGAGGCCTTCATCGCTGTTCTGCTTTAGTTTCACGGTAGTAAGCTTTCCAACATTCCTAGGGACTTTGCTTAAGCAACCGTTTCGGTACCAGAACACTGCGTAGAGACAGTAAGCTCTGGTCCTGCGTGTATGCTGCGTGTCAACCTAGAAATTGGAGACTGATGGCATAAGGCTTCTTTTGCCATTATGAAAGCTCCGTTCATGCGGCCTCGAAGCTACCTGAAAAGCATTGTTGTTGCCGGGGTTTTCCTCACTGCCGGCATGGTTCTGAGAAGAAAATGAGTTTTCTCCTAAGAAACCTTGGGGTTCCAGTTCCTTGTTGGAAGCTCACCCTGCTCTGCGCTATACCTAAAGTGAAAGTCAACGTGAGCCCAAGCTTCGAAGTAAGGCCCTGATTATCCTTGCAAAACGAGAGGCGTGCAGCAGCTCCATGAGGCCTTCATCGTTGTTCTGCTTTAGTTTCAAGGTAGTAAGCTTTTCAACACTCCTAGGGGCCTTGCTTCAGCACCCGTTTCAGTACCAGAACACTGCGTAGAACCAGGAAGCTCTGCTCCTGCGTGTATGCTGCGTGTCAACCTAGAAATTAGAGACTGACGGCACAAGGCTAGTTTTCCCATTATGAAAGCTCCGTTGATGCGGCCCCGAAGCTACCTGAAAAGCACTGTTGTTACCGTGCTTTTACTTACAGCCGGCATGGTTCATAGAAGAAAATGAGTTTTCTCGAAAGAAACCTTGTGCTTCCAGTTCCTAGTTGGAAGCTCACTCGGCTCCGCTCTATACCAAACGTGAAAGTCAATGTGAGCACTAGCCTCGAAGTAAGGCCCTGATTATCCGGGCAAAACGGGAGGCGTGCAGCAGCTCCATGAGGCCTTCATCGCTGTTCTGCTTTAGTTTCACGGTAGTAAGCTTTCCAACATTCCTAGGGACTTTGCTTAAGCAACCGTTTCGGTACCAGAACACTGCGTAGAGACAGTAAGCTCTGGTCCTGCGTGTATGCTGCGTGTCAACCTAGAAATTGGAGACTGATGGCATAAGGCTTCTTTTGCCATTATGAAAGCTCCGTTCATGCGGCCTCGAAGCTACCTGAAAAGCATTGTTGTTGCCGGGGTTTTCCTCACTGCCGGCATGGTTCTGGGAAGAAAATGAGTTTTCTCCTAAGAAACCTTGGGGTTCCAGTTCCTTGTTGGAAGCTCACCCTGCTCTGCGCTATACCTAAAGTGAAAGTCAACGTGAGCCCAAGCTTCGAAGTAAGGCCCTGATTATCCTTGCAAAACGAGAGGCGTGCAGCAGCTCCATGAGGCCTTCATCGTTGTTCTGCTTTAGTTTCAAGGTAGTAAGCTTTTCAACACTCCTAGGGGCCTTGCTTCAGCACCCGTTTCAGTACCAGAACACTGCGTAGAACCAGGAAGCTCTGCTCCTGCGTGTATGCTGCGTGTCAACCTAGAAATTAGAGACTGACGGCACAAGGCTAGTTTTCCCATTATGAAAGCTCCGTTGATGCGGCCCCGAAGCTACCTGAAAAGCACTGTTGTTACCGTGCTTTTACTTACAGCCGGCATGGTTCATAGAAGAAAATGAGTTTTCTCGAAAGAAACCTTGTGCTTCCAGTTCCTAGTTGGAAGCTCACCCGGCTCCGCTCTATACCAAACGTGAAAGTCAATGTGAGCACTAGCCTCGAAGTAAGGCCCTGATTATCCTGGCAAAACGGGAGGCGTGCAGCAGCTCCATGAGGCCTTCTTCGCTGTTCTGCTTTAGTTTCACGGTAGTAAGCTTTCCAACATTCCTAGGGACTTTGCTTAAGCAACCGTTTCGGTACCAGAACACTGCGTAGAGACAGTAAGCTCTGGTCCTGCGTGTATGCTGCGTGTCAACCTAGAAATTGGAGACTGATGGCATAAGGCTTCTTTTGCCATTATGAAAGCTCCGTTCATGCGGCCTCGAAGCTACCTGAAAAGCATTGTTGTTGCCGGGGTTTTCCTCACTGCCGGCATGGTTCTGAGAAGAAAATGAGTTTTCTCCTAAGAAACCTTGGGGTTCCAGTTCCTTGTTGGAAGCTCACCCTGCTCTGCGCTATACCTAAAGTGAAAGTCAACGTGAGCCCAAGCTTCGAAGTAAGGCCCTGATTATCCTTGCAAAACGAGAGGCGTGCAGCAGCTCCATGAGGCCTTCATCGTTGTTCTGCTTTAGTTTCAAGGTAGTAAGCTTTTCAACACTCCTAGGGGCCTTGCTTCAGCACCCGTTTCAGTACCAGAACACTGCGTAGAACCAGGAAGCTCTGCTCCTGCGTGTATGCTGCGTGTCAACCTAGAAATTAGAGACTGACGGCACAAGGCTAGTTTTCCCATTATGAAAGCTCCGTTGATGCGGCCCCGAAGCTACCTGAAAAGCACTGTTGTTACCGTGCTTTTACTTACAGCCGGCATGGTTCATAGAAGAAAATGAATTTTCTCGAAAGAAACCTTGTGCTTCCAGTTCCTAGTTGGAAGCTCACCCGGCTCCGCTCTATACCAAACGTGAAAGTCAATGTGAGCACTAGCCTCGAAGTAAGGCCCTGATTATCCTGGCAAAACGGGAGGCGTGCAGCAGCTCCATGAGGCCTTCATCGCTGTTCTGCTTTAGTTTCACGGTAGTAAGCTTTCCAACATTCCTAGGGACTTTGCTTAAGCAACCGTTTCGGTACCAGAACACTGCGTAGAGACAGTAAGCTCTGGTCCTGCGTGTATGCTGCGTGTCAACCTAGAAATTGGAGACTGATGGCATAAGGCTTCTTTTGCCATTATGAAAGCTCCGTTCATGCGGCCTCGAAGCTACCTGAAAAGCATTGTTGTTGCCGGGGTTTTCCTCACTGCCGGCATGGTTCTGAGAAGAAAATGAGTTTTCTCCTAAGAAACCTTGGGGTTCCAGTTCCTTGTTGGAAGCTCACCCTGCTCTGCGCTATACCTAAAGTGAAAGTCAACGTGAGCCCAAGCTTCGAAGTAAGGCCCTGATTATCCTTGCAAAACGAGAGGCGTGCAGCAGCTCCATGAGGCCTTCATCGTTGTTCTGCTTTAGTTTCAAGGTAGTAAGCTTTTCAACACTCCTAGGGGCCTTGCTTCAGCACCCGTTTCAGTACCAGAACACTGCGTAGAACCAGGAAGCTCTGCTCCTGCGTGTATGCTGCGTGTCAACCTAGAAATTAGAGACTGACGGCACAAGGCTAGTTTTCCCATTATGAAAGCTCCGTTGATGCGGCCCCGAAGCTACCTGAAAAGCACTGTTGTTACCGTGCTTTTACTTACAGCCGGCATGGTTCATAGAAGCAAATGAGTTTTCTCGAAAGAAACCTTGTGCTTCCAGTTCCTAGTTGGAAGCTCACCCGGCTCCGCTCTATACCAAACGTGAAAGTCAATGTGAGCACTAGCCTCGAGGTAAGGCCCTGATTATCCGGGCAAAACGGGAGGCGTGCAGCAGCTCCATGAGGCCTTCATCGCTGTTCTGCTTTAGTTTCACGGTAGTAAGCTTTCCAACATTCCTAGGGACTTTGCTTAAGCAACCGTTTCGGTACCAGAACACTGCGTAGAGACAGTAAGCTCTGGTCCTGCGTGTATGCTGCGTGTCAACCTAGAAATTGGAGACTGATGGCATAAGGCTTCTTTTGCCATTATGAAAGCTCCGTTCATGCGGCCTCGAAGCTACCTGAAAAGCATTGTTGTTGCCGGGGTTTTCCTCACTGCCGGCATGGTTCTGAGAAGAAAATGAGTTTTCTCCTAAGAAACCTTGGGGTTCCAGTTCCTTGTTGGAAGCTCACCCTGCTCTGCGCTATACCTAAAGTGAAAGTCAACGTGAGCCCAAGCTTCGAAGTAAGGCCCTGATTATCCTTGCAAAACGAGAGGCGTGCAGCAGCTCCATGAGGCCTTCATCGTTGTTCTGCTTTAGTTTCAAGGTAGTAAGCTTTTCAACACTCCTAGGGGCCTTGCTTCAGCACCCGTTTCAGTACCAGAACACTGCGTAGAACCAGGAAGCTCTGCTCCTGCGTGTATGCTGCGTGTCAACCTAGAAATTAGAGACTGACGGCACAAGGCTAGTTTTCCCATTATGAAAGCTCCGTTGATGCGGCCCCGAAGCTACCTGAAAAGCACTGTTGTTACCGTGCTTTTACTTACAGCCGGCATGGTTCATAGAAGCAAATGAGTTTTCTCGAAAGAAACCTTGTGCTTCCAGTTCCTAGTTGGAAGCTCACCCGGCTCCGCTCTATACCAAACGTGAAAGTCAATGTGAGCACTAGCCTCGAGGTAAGGCCCTGATTATCCGGGCAAAACGGGAGGCGTGCAGCAGCTCCATGAGGCCTTCATCGCTGTTCTGCTTTAGTTTCACGGTAGTAAGCTTTCCAACATTCCTAGGGACTTTGCTTAAGCAACCGTTTCGGTACCAGAACACTGCGTAGAGACAGTAAGCTCTGGTCCTGCGTGTATGCTGCGTGTCAACCTAGAAATTGGAGACTGATGGCATAAGGCTTCTTTTGCCATTATGAAAGCTCCGTTCATGCGGCCTCGAAGCTACCTGAAAAGCATTGTTGTTGCCGGGGTTTTCCTCACTGCCGGCATGGTTCTGAGAAGAAAATGAGTTTTCTCCTAAGAAACCTTGGGGTTCCAGTTCCTTGTTGGAAGCTCACCCTGCTCTGCGCTATACCTAAAGTGAAAGTCAACGTGAGCCCAAGCTTCGAAGTAAGGCCCTGATTATCCTTGCAAAACGAGAGGCGTGCAGCAGCTCCATGAGGCCTTCATCGTTGTTCTGCTTTAGTTTCAAGGTAGTAAGCTTTTCAACACTCCTAGGGGCCTTGCTTCAGCACCCGTTTCAGTACCAGAACACTGCGTAGAACCAGGAAGCTCTGCTCCTGCGTGTATGCTGCGTGTCAACCTAGAAATTAGAGACTGACGGCACAAGGCTAGTTTTCCCATTATGAAAGCTCCGTTGATGCGGCCCCGAAGCTACCTGAAAAGCACTGTTGTTACCGTGCTTTTACTTACAGCCGGCATGGTTCATAGAAGAAAATGAGTTTTCTCGAAAGAAACCTTGTGCTTCCAGTTCCTAGTTGGAAGCTCACTCGGCTCCGCTCTATACCAAACGTGAAAGTCAATGTGAGCACTAGCCTCGAAGTAAGGCCCTGATTATCCGGGCAAAACGGGAGGCGTGCAGCAGCTCCATGAGGCCTTCATCGCTGTTCTGCTTTAGTTTCACGGTAGTAAGCTTTCCAACATTCCTAGGGACTTTGCTTAAGCAACCGTTTCGGTACCAGAACACTGCGTAGAGACAGTAAGCTCTGGTCCTGCGTGTATGCTGCGTGTCAACCTAGAAATTGGAGACTGATGGCATAAGGCTTCTTTTGCCATTATGAAAGCTCCGTTCATGCGGCCTCGAAGCTACCTGAAAAGCATTGTTGTTGCCGGGGTTTTCCTCACTGCCGGCATGGTTCTGGGAAGAAAATGAGTTTTCTCCTAAGAAACCTTGGGGTTCCAGTTCCTTGTTGGAAGCTCACCCTGCTCTGCGCTATACCTAAAGTGAAAGTCAACGTGAGCCCAAGCTTCGAAGTAAGGCCCTGATTATCCTTGCAAAACGAGAGGCGTGCAGCAGCTCCATGAGGCCTTCATCGTTGTTCTGCTTTAGTTTCAAGGTAGTAAGCTTTTCAACACTCCTAGGGGCCTTGCTTCAGCACCCGTTTCAGTACCAGAACACTGCGTAGAACCAGGAAGCTCTGCTCCTGCGTGTATGCTGCGTGTCAACCTAGAAATTAGAGACTGACGGCACAAGGCTAGTTTTCCCATTATGAAAGCTCCGTTGATGCGGCCCCGAAGCTACCTGAAAAGCACTGTTGTTACCGTGCTTTTACTTACAGCCGGCATGGTTCATAGAAGAAAATGAGTTTTCTCGAAAGAAACCTTGTGCTTCCAGTTCCTAGTTGGAAGCTCACCCGGCTCCGCTCTATACCAAACGTGAAAGTCAATGTGAGCACTAGCCTCGAAGTAAGGCCCTGATTATCCTGGCAAAACGGGAGGCGTGCAGCAGCTCCATGAGGCCTTCTTCGCTGTTCTGCTTTAGTTTCACGGTAGTAAGCTTTCCAACATTCCTAGGGACTTTGCTTAAGCAACCGTTTCGGTACCAGAACACTGCGTAGAGACAGTAAGCTCTGGTCCTGCGTGTATGCTGCGTGTCAACCTAGAAATTGGAGACTGATGGCATAAGGCTTCTTTTGCCATTATGAAAGCTCCGTTCATGCGGCCTCGAAGCTACCTGAAAAGCATTGTTGTTGCCGGGGTTTTCCTCACTGCCGGCATGGTTCTGAGAAGAAAATGAGTTTTCTCCTAAGAAACCTTGGGGTTCCAGTTCCTTGTTGGAAGCTCACCCTGCTCTGCGCTATACCTAAAGTGAAAGTCAACGTGAGCCCAAGCTTCGAAGTAAGGCCCTGATTATCCTTGCAAAACGAGAGGCGTGCAGCAGCTCCATGAGGCCTTCATCGTTGTTCTGCTTTAGTTTCAAGGTAGTAAGCTTTTCAACACTCCTAGGGGCCTTGCTTCAGCACCCGTTTCAGTACCAGAACACTGCGTAGAACCAGGAAGCTCTGCTCCTGCGTGTATGCTGCGTGTCAACCTAGAAATTAGAGACTGACGGCACAAGGCTAGTTTTCCCATTATGAAAGCTCCGTTGATGCGGCCCCGAAGCTACCTGAAAAGCACTGTTGTTACCGTGCTTTTACTTACAGCCGGCATGGTTCATAGAAGAAAATGAATTTTCTCGAAAGAAACCTTGTGCTTCCAGTTCCTAGTTGGAAGCTCACCCGGCTCCGCTCTATACCAAACGTGAAAGTCAATGTGAGCACTAGCCTCGAAGTAAGGCTCTGATTATCCTGGCAAAACGGGAGGCGTGCAGCAGCTCCATGAGGCCTTCATCGCTGTTCTGCTTTAGTTTCACGGTAGTAAGCTTTCCAACATTCCTAGGGACTTTGCTTAAGCAACCGTTTCGGTACCAGAACACTGCGTAGAGACAGTAAGCTCTGGTCCTGCGTGTATGCTGCGTGTCAACCTAGAAATTGGAGACTGATGGCATAAGGCTTCTTTTGCCATTATGAAAGCTCCGTTCATGCGGCCTCGAAGCTACCTGAAAAGCATTGTTGTTGCCGGGGTTTTCCTCACTGCCGGCATGGTTCTGAGAAGAAAATGAGTTTTCTCCTAAGAAACCTTGGGGTTCCAGTTCCTTGTTGGAAGCTCACCCTGCTCTGCGCTATACCTAAAGTGAAAGTCAACGTGAGCCCAAGCTTCGAAGTAAGGCCCTGATTATCCTTGCAAAACGAGAGGCGTGCAGCAGCTCCATGAGGCCTTCATCGTTGTTCTGCTTTAGTTTCAAGGTAGTAAGCTTTTCAACACTCCTAGGGGCCTTGCTTCAGCACCCGTTTCAGTACCAGAACACTGCGTAGAACCAGGAAGCTCTGCTCCTGCGTGTATGCTGCGTGTCAACCTAGAAATTAGAGACTGACGGCACAAGGCTAGTTTTCCCATTATGAAAGCTCCGTTGATGCGGCCCCGAAGCTACCTGAAAAGCACTGTTGTTACCGTGCTTTTACTTACAGCCGGCATGGTTCATAGAAGCAAATGAGTTTTCTCGAAAGAAACCTTGTGCTTCCAGTTCCTAGTTGGAAGCTCACCCGGCTCCGCTCTATACCAAACGTGAAAGTCAATGTGAGCACTAGCCTCGAGGTAAGGCCCTGATTATCCGGGCAAAACGGGAGGCGTGCAGCAGCTCCATGAGGCCTTCATCGCTGTTCTGCTTTAGTTTCACGGTAGTAAGCTTTCCAACATTCCTAGGGACTTTGCTTAAGCAACCGTTTCGGTACCAGAACACTGCGTAGAGACAGTAAGCTCTGGTCCTGCGTGTATGCTGCGTGTCAACCTAGAAATTGGAGACTGATGGCATAAGGCTTCTTTTGCCATTATGAAAGCTCCGTTCATGCGGCCTCGAAGCTACCTGAAAAGCATTGTTGTTGCCGGGGTTTTCCTCACTGCCGGCATGGTTCTGAGAAGAAAATGAGTTTTCTCCTAAGAAACCTTGGGGTTCCAGTTCCTTGTTGGAAGCTCACCCTGCTCTGCGCTATACCTAAAGTGAAAGTCAACGTGAGCCCAAGCTTCGAAGTAAGGCCCTGATTATCCTTGCAAAACGAGAGGCGTGCAGCAGCTCCATGAGGCCTTCATCGTTGTTCTGCTTTAGTTTCAAGGTAGTAAGCTTTTCAACACTCCTAGGGGCCTTGCTTCAGCACCCGTTTCAGTACCAGAACACTGCGTAGAACCAGGAAGCTCTGCTCCTGCGTGTATGCTGCGTGTCAACCTAGAAATTAGAGACTGACGGCACAAGGCTAGTTTTCCCATTATGAAAGCTCCGTTGATGCGGCCCCGAAGCTACCTGAAAAGCACTGTTGTTACCGTGCTTTTACTTACAGCCGGCATGGTTCATAGAAGCAAATGAGTTTTCTCGAAAGAAACCTTGTGCTTCCAGTTCCTAGTTGGAAGCTCACCCGGCTCCGCTCTATACCAAACGTGAAAGTCAATGTGAGCACTAGCCTCGAGGTAAGGCCCTGATTATCCGGGCAAAACGGGAGGCGTGCAGCAGCTCCATGAGGCCTTCATCGCTGTTCTGCTTTAGTTTCACGGTAGTAAGCTTTCCAACATTCCTAGGGACTTTGCTTAAGCAACCGTTTCGGTACCAGAACACTGCGTAGAGACAGTAAGCTCTGGTCCTGCGTGTATGCTGCGTGTCAACCTAGAAATTGGAGACTGATGGCATAAGGCTTCTTTTGCCATTATGAAAGCTCCGTTCATGCGGCCTCGAAGCTACCTGAAAAGCATTGTTGTTGCCGGGGTTTTCCTCACTGCCGGCATGGTTCTGAGAAGAAAATGAGTTTTCTCCTAAGAAACCTTGGGGTTCCAGTTCCTTGTTGGAAGCTCACCCTGCTCTGCGCTATACCTAAAGTGAAAGTCAACGTGAGCCCAAGCTTCGAAGTAAGGCCCTGATTATCCTTGCAAAACGAGAGGCGTGCAGCAGCTCCATGAGGCCTTCATCGTTGTTCTGCTTTAGTTTCAAGGTAGTAAGCTTTTCAACACTCCTAGGGGCCTTGCTTCAGCACCCGTTTCAGTACCAGAACACTGCGTAGAACCAGGAAGCTCTGCTCCTGCGTGTATGCTGCGTGTCAACCTAGAAATTAGAGACTGACGGCACAAGGCTAGTTTTCCCATTATGAAAGCTCCGTTGATGCGGCCCCGAAGCTACCTGAAAAGCACTGTTGTTACCGTGCTTTTACTTACAGCCGGCATGGTTCATAGAAGCAAATGAGTTTTCTCGAAAGAAACCTTGTGCTTCCAGTTCCTAGTTGGAAGCTCACCCGGCTCCGCTCTATACCAAACGTGAAAGTCAATGTGAGCACTAGCCTCGAAGTAAGGCCCTGATTATCCTGGCAAAACGGGAGGCGTGCAGCAGCTCCATGAGGCCTTCTTCGCTGTTCTGCTTTAGTTTCACGGTAGTAAGCTTTCCAACATTCCTAGGGACTTTGCTTAAGCAACCGTTTCGGTACCAGAACACTGCGTAGAGACAGTAAGCTCTGGTCCTGCGTGTATGCTGCGTGTCAACCTAGAAATTGGAGACTGATGGCATAAGGCTTCTTTTCCCATTATGAAAGCTCCGTTCATGCGGCCTCGAAGCTACCTGAAAAGCATTGTTGTTGCCGGGGTTTTCCTCACTGCCGGCATGGTTCTGGGAAGAAAATGAGTTTTCTCCTAAGAAACCTTGGGGTTCCAGTTCCTTGTTGGAAGCTCACCCTGCTCTGCGCTATACCTAAAGTGAAAGTCAACGTGAGCCCAAGCTTCGAAGTAAGGCCCTGATTATCCTTGCAAAACGAGAGGCGTGCAGCAGCTCCATGAGGCCTTCATCGTTGTTCTGCTTTAGTTTCAAGGTAGTAAGCTTTTCAACACTCGTAGGGGTCTTGCTTCAGCACCCGTTTCAGTACCAGAACACTGCGTAGAACCAGGAAGCTCTGCTCCTGCGTGTATGCTGCGTGTCAACCTAGAAATTAGAGACTGACGGCACAAGGCTAGTTTTCCCATTATGAAAGCTCCGTTGATGCGGCCCCGAAGCTACCTGAAAAGCACTGTTGTTACCGTGCTTTTACTTACAGCCGGCATGGTTCATAGAAGAAAATGAGTTTTCTCGAAAGAAACCTTGTGCTTCCAGTTCCTAGTTGGAAGCTCACCCGGCTCCGCTCTATACCAAACGTGAAAGTCAATGTGAGCACTAGCCTCGAAGTAAGGCCCTGATTATCCGGGCAAAACGGGAGGCGTGCAGCAGCTCCATGAGGACTTCTTCGCTGTTCTGCTTTAGTTTCACGGTAGTAAGCTTTCCAACATTCCTAGGGACTTTGCTTAAGCAACCGTTTCGGTACCAGAACACTGCGTAGAGACAGTAAGCTCTGGTCCTGCGTGTATGCTGCGTGTCAACCTAGAAATTGCAGACTGATGGCATAAGGCTTCTTTTCCCATTATGAAAGCTCCGTTCATGCGGCCTCGAAGCTACCTGAAAAGCATTGTTGTTGCCGGGGTTTTCCTCACTGCCGGCATGGTTCTGAGAAGAAAATGAGTTTTCTCCTAAGAAACCTTGGGGTTCCAGTTCCTTGTTGGAAGCTCACCCTGCTCTGCGCTATACCTAAAGTGAAAGTCAACGTGAGCCCAAGCTTCGAAGTAAGGCCCTGATTATCCTTGCAAAACGAGAGGCGTGCAGCAGCTCCATGAGGCCTTCATCGTTGTTCTGCTTTAGTTTCAAGGTAGTAAGCTTTTCAACACTCCTAGGGGCCTTGCTTCAGCACCCGTTTCAGTACCAGAACACTGCGTAGAACCAGGAAGCTCTGCTCCTGCGTGTATGCTGCGTGTCAACCTAGAAATTAGAGACTGACGGCACAAGGCTAGTTTTCCCATTATGAAAGCTCCGTTGATGCGGCCCCGAAGCTACCTGAAAAGCACTGTTGTTACCGTGCTTTTACTTACAGCCGGCATGGTTCATAGAAGAAAATGAGTTTTCTCGAAAGAAACCTTGTGCTTCCAGTTCCTAGTTGGAAGCTCACCCGGCTCCGCTCTATACCAAACGTGAAAGTCAATGTGAGCACTAGCCTCGAGGTAAGGCCCTGATTATCCGGGCAAAACGGGAGGCGTGCAGCAGCTCCATGAGGCCTTCATCGCTGTTCTGCTTTAGTTTCACGGTAGTAAGCTTTCCAACATTCCTAGGGACTTTGCTTAAGCAACCGTTTCGGTACCAGAACACTGCGTAGAGACAGTAAGCTCTGGTCCTGCGTGTATGCTGCGTGTCAACCTAGAAATTGCATACTGATGGCATAAGGCTTCTTTTCCCATTATGAAAGCTCCGTTCATGCGGCCTCGAAGCTACCTGAAAAGCATTGTTGTTGCCGGGGTTTTCCTCACTGCCGGCATGGTTCTGAGAAGAAAATGAGTTTTCTCCTAAGAAACCTTGGGGTTCCAGTTCCTTGTTGGAAGCTCACCCTGCTCTGCGCTATACCTAAAGTGAAAGTCAACGTGAGCCCAAGCTTCGAAGTAAGGCCCTGATTATCCTTGCAAAACGAGAGGCGTGCAGCAGCTCCATGAGGCCTTCATCGTTGTTCTGCTTTAGTTTCAAGGTAGTAAGCTTTTCAACACTCCTAGGGGCCTTGCTTCAGCACCCGTTTCAGTACCAGAACACTGCGTAGAACCAGGAAGCTCTGCTCCTGCGTGTATGCTGCGTGTCAACCTAGAAATTAGAGACTGACGGCACAAGGCTAGTTTTCCCATTATGAAAGCTCCGTTGATGCGGCCCCGAAGCTACCTGAAAAGCACTGTTGTTACCGTGCTTTTACTTACAGCCGGCATGGTTCATAGAAGCAAATGAGTTTTCTCGAAAGAAACCTTGTGCTTCCAGTTCCTAGTTGGAAGCTCACCCGGCTCCGCTCTATACCAAACTTGAAAGTCAATGTGAGCACTAGCCTCGAAGTAAGGCCCTGATTATCCGGGCAAAACGGGAGGCGTGCAGCAGCTCCATGAGGCCTTCATCGCTGTTCTGCTTTAGTTTCACGGTAGTAAGCTTTCCAACATTCCTAGGGACTTTGCTTAAGCAACCGTTTCGGTACCAGAACACTGCGTAGAGACAGTAAGCTCTGGTCCTGCGTGTATGCTGCGTGTCAACCTAGAAATTGGAGACTGATGGCATAAGGCTTCTTTTGCCATTATGAAAGCTCCGTTCATGCGGCCTCGAAGCTACCTGAAAAGCATTGTTGTTGCCGGGGTTTTCCTCACTGCCGGCATGGTTCTGGGAAGAAAATGAGTTTTCTCCTAAGAAACCTTGGGGTTCCAGTTCCTTGTTGGAAGCTCACCCTGCTCTGCGCTATACCTAAAGTGAAAGTCAACGTGAGCCCAAGCTTCGAAGTAAGGCCCTGATTATCCTTGCAAAACGAGAGGCGTGCAGCAGCTCCATGAGGCCTTCATCGTTGTTCTGCTTTAGTTTCAAGGTAGTAAGCTTTTCAACACTCCTAGGGGCCTTGCTTCAGCACCCGTTTCAGTACCAGAACACTGCGTAGAACCAGGAAGCTCTGCTCCTGCGTGTATGCTGCGTGTCAACCTAGAAATTAGAGACTGACGGCACAAGGCTAGTTTTCCCATTATGAAAGCTCCGTTGATGCGGCCCCGAAGCTACCTGAAAAGCACTGTTGTTACCGTGCTTTTACTTACAGCCGGCATGGTTCATAGAAGCAAATGAGTTTTCTCGAAAGAAACCTTGTGCTTCCAGTTCCTAGTTGGAAGCTCACCCGGCTCCGCTCTATACCAAACGTGAAAGTCAATGTGAGCACTAGCCTCGAAGTAAGGCCCTGATTATCCGGGCAAAACGGGAGGCGTGCAGCAGCTCCATGAGGCCTTCATCGCTGTTCTGCTTTAGTTTCACGGTAGTAAGCTTTCCAACATTCCTAGGGACTTTGCTTAAGCAACCGTTTCGGTACCAGAACACTGCGTAGAGACAGTAAGCTCTGGTCCTGCGTGTATGCTGCGTGTCAACCTAGAAATTGCAGACTGATGGCATAAGGCTTCTTTTGCCATTATGAAAGCTCCGTTCATGCGGCCTCGAAGCTACCTGAAAAGCATTGTTGTTGCTGGGGTTTTCCTCACTGCCGGCATGGTTCTGGGAAGAAAATGAGTTTTCTCCTAAGAAACCTTGGGGTTCCAGTTCCTTGTTGGAAGCTCACCCTGCTCTGCGCTATACCTAAAGTGAAAGTCAACGTGAGCCCAAGCTTCGAAGTAAGGCCCTGATTATCCTTGCAAAACGAGAGGCGTGCAGCAGCTCCATGAGGCCTTCATCGTTGTTCTGCTTTAGTTTCAAGGTAGTAAGCTTTTCAACACTCCTAGGGGCCTTGCTTCAGCACCCGTTTCAGTACCAGAACACTGCGTAGAACCAGGAAGCTCTGCTCCTGCGTGTATGCTGCGTGTCAACCTAGAAATTAGAGACTGACGGCACAAGGCTAGTTTTCCCATTATGAAAGCTCCGTTGATGCGGCCCCGAAGCTACCTGAAAAGCACTGTTGTTACCGTGCTTTTACTTACAGCCGGCATGGTTCATAGAAGCAAATGAGTTTTCTCGAAAGAAACCTTGTGCTTCCAGTTCCTAGTTGGAAGCTCACCCGGCTCCGCTCTATACCAAACGTGAAAGTCAATGTGAGCACTAGCCTCGAGGTAAGGCCCTGATTATCCGGGCAAAACGGGAGGCGTGCAGCAGCTCCATGAGGCCTTCATCGCTGTTCTGCTTTAGTTTCACGGTAGTAAGCTTTCCAACATTCCTAGGGACTTTGCTTAAGCAACCGTTTCGGTACCAGAACACTGCGTAGAGACAGTAAGCTCTGGTCCTGCGTGTATGCTGCGTGTCAACCTAGAAATTGCAGACTGATGGCATAAGGCTTCTTTTCCCATTATGAAAGCTCCGTTCATGCGGCCTCGAAGCTACCTGAAAAGCATTGTTGTTGCCGGGGTTTTCCTCACTGCCGGCATGGTTCTGAGAAGAAAATGAGTTTTCTCCTAAGAAACCTTGGGGTTCCAGTTCCTTGTTGGAAGCTCACCCTGCTCTGCGCTATACCTAAAGTGAAAGTCAACGTGAGCCCAAGCTTCGAAGTAAGGCCCTGATTATCCTTGCAAAACGAGAGGCGTGCAGCAGCTCCATGAGGCCTTCATCGTTGTTCTGCTTTAGTTTCAAGGTAGTAAGCTTTTCAACACTCCTAGGGGCCTTGCTTCAGCACCCGTTTCAGTACCAGAACACTGCGTAGAACCAGGAAGCTCTGCTCCTGCGTGTATGCTGCGTGTCAACCTAGAAATTAGAGACTGACGGCACAAGGCTAGTTTTCCCATTATGAAAGCTCCGTTGATGCGGCCCCGAAGCTACCTGAAAAGCACTGTTGTTACCGTGCTTTTACTTACAGCCGGCATGGTTCATAGAAGCAAATGAGTTTTCTCGAAAGAAACCTTGTGCTTCCAGTTCCTAGTTGGAAGCTCACCCGGCTCCGCTCTATACCAAACGTGAAAGTCAATGTGAGCACTAGCCTCGAAGTAAGGCCCTGATTATCCTGGCAAAACGGGAGGCGTGCAGCAGCTCCATGAGGCCTTCTTCGCTGTTCTGCTTTAGTTTCACGGTAGTAAGCTTTCCAACATTCCTAGGGACTTTGCTTAAGCAACCGTTTCGGTACCAGAACACTGCGTAGAGACAGTAAGCTCTGGTCCTGCGTGTATGCTGCGTGTCAACCTAGAAATTGGAGACTGATGGCATAAGGCTTCTTTTCCCATTATGAAAGCTCCGTTCATGCGGCCTCGAAGCTACCTGAAAAGCATTGTTGTTGCCGGGGTTTTCCTCACTGCCGGCATGGTTCTGGGAAGAAAATGAGTTTTCTCCTAAGAAACCTTGGGGTTCCAGTTCCTTGTTGGAAGCTCACCCTGCTCTGCGCTATACCTAAAGTGAAAGTCAACGTGAGCCCAAGCTTCGAAGTAAGGCCCTGATTATCCTTGCAAAACGAGAGGCGTGCAGCAGCTCCATGAGGCCTTCATCGTTGTTCTGCTTTAGTTTCAAGGTAGTAAGCTTTTCAACACTCGTAGGGGCCTTGCTTCTGCACCCGTTTCAGTACCAGAACACTGCGTAGAACCAGGAAGCTCTGCTCCTGCGTGTATGCTGCGTGTCAACCTAGAAATTAGAGACTGACGGCACAAGGCTAGTTTTCCCATTATGAAAGCTCCGTTGATGCGGCCCCGAAGCTACCTGAAAAGCACTGTTGTTACCGTGCTTTTACTTACAGCCGGCATGGTTCATAGAAGAAAATGAGTTTTCTCGAAAGAAACCTTGTGCTTCCAGTTCCTAGTTGGAAGCTCACCCGGCTCCGCTCTATACCAAAGGTGAAAGTCAATGTGAGCACTAGCCGCGAAGTAAGGCCCTGATTATCCGGGCAAAACGGGAGGCGTGCAGCAGCTCCATGAGGCCTTCTTCGCTGTTCTGCTTTAGTTTCACGGTAGTAAGCTTTCCAACATTCCTAGGGACTTTGCTTAAGCAACCGTTTCGGTACCAGAACACTGCGTAGAGACAGTAAGCTCTGGTCCTGCGTGTATGCTGCGTGTCAACCTAGAAATTGCAGACTGATGGCATAAGGCTTCTTTTCCCATTATGAAAGCTCCGTTCATGCGGCCTCGAAGCTACCTGAAAAGCATTGTTGTTGCCGGGGTTTTCCTCACTGCCGGCATGGTTCTGGGAAGAAAATGAGTTTTCTCCTAAGAAACCTTGGGGTTCCAGTTCCTTGTTGGAAGCTCACCCTGCTCTGCGCTATACCTAAAGTGAAAGTCAACGTGAGCCCAAGCTTCGAAGTAAGGCCCTGATTATCCTTGCAAAACGAGAGGCGTGCAGCAGCTCCATGAGGCCTTCATCGTTGTTCTGCTTTAGTTTCAAGGTAGTAAGCTTTTCAACACTCCTAGGGGCCTTGCTTCAGCACCCGTTTCAGTACCAGAACACTGCGTAGAACCAGGAAGCTCTGCTCCTGCGTGTATGCTGCGTGTCAACCTAGAAATTAGAGACTGACGGCACAAGGCTAGTTTTCCCATTATGAAAGCTCCGTTGATGCGGCCCCGAAGCTACCTGAAAAGCACTGTTGTTACCGTGCTTTTACTTACAGCCGGCATGGTTCATAGAAGAAAATGAGTTTTCTCGAAAGAAACCTTGTGCTTCCAGTTCCTAGTTGGAAGCTCACCCGGCTCCGCTCTATACCAAACGTGAAAGTCAATGTGAGCACTAGCCTCGAGGTAAGGCCCTGATTATCCGGGCAAAACGGGAGGCGTGCAGCAGCTCCATGAGGCCTTCATCGCTGTTCTGCTTTAGTTTCACGGTAGTAAGCTTTCCAACATTCCTAGGGACTTTGCTTAAGCAACCGTTTCGGTACCAGAACACTGCGTAGAGACAGTAAGCTCTGGTCCTGCGTGTATGCTGCGTGTCAACCTAGAAATTGGAGACTGATGGCATAAGGCTTCTTTTCCCATTATGAAAGCTCCGTTCATGCGGCCTCGAAGCTACCTGAAAAGCATTGTTGTTGCCGGGGTTTTCCTCACTGCCGGCATGGTTCTGAGAAGAAAATGAGTTTTCTCCTAAGAAACCTTGGGGTTCCAGTTCCTTGTTGGAAGCTCACCCTGCTCTGCGCTATACCTAAAGTGAAAGTCAACGTGAGCCCAAGCTTCGAAGTAAGGCCCTGATTATCCTTGCAAAACGAGAGGCGTGCAGCAGCTCCATGAGGCCTTCATCGTTGTTCTGCTTTAGTTTCAAGGTAGTAAGCTTTTCAACACTCCTAGGGGCCTTGCTTCAGCACCCGTTTCAGTACCAGAACACTGCGTAGAACCAGGAAGCTCTGCTCCTGCGTGTATGCTGCGTGTCAACCTAGAAATTAGAGACTGACGGCACAAGGCTAGTTTTCCCATTATGAAAGCTCCGTTGATGCGGCCCCGAAGCTACCTGAAAAGCACTGTTGTTACCGTGCTTTTACTTACAGCCGGCATGGTTCATAGAAGCAAATGAGTTTTCTCGAAAGAAACCTTGTGCTTCCAGTTCCTAGTTGGAAGCTCACCCGGCTCCGCTCTATACCAAACTTGAAAGTCAATGTGAGCACTAGCCTCGAAGTAAGGCCCTGATTATCCGGGCAAAACGGGAGGCGTGCAGCAGCTCCATGAGGCCTTCATCGCTGTTCTGCTTTAGTTTCACGGTAGTAAGCTTTCCAACATTCCTAGGGACTTTGCTTAAGCAACCGTTTCGGTACCAGAACACTGCGTAGAGACAGTAAGCTCTGGTCCTGCGTGTATGCTGCGTGTCAACCTAGAAATTGGAGACTGATGGCATAAGGCTTCTTTTGCCATTATGAAAGCTCCGTTCATGCGGCCTCGAAGCTACCTGAAAAGCATTGTTGTTGCCGGGGTTTTCCTCACTGCCGGCATGGTTCTGGGAAGAAAATGAGTTTTCTCCTAAGAAACCTTGGGGTTCCAGTTCCTTGTTGGAAGCTCACCCTGCTCTGCGCTATACCTAAAGTGAAAGTCAACGTGAGCCCAAGCTTCGAAGTAAGGCCCTGATTATCCTTGCAAAACGAGAGGCGTGCAGCAGCTCCATGAGGCCTTCATCGTTGTTCTGCTTTAGTTTCAAGGTAGTAAGCTTTTCAACACTCCTAGGGGCCTTGCTTCAGCACCCGTTTCAGTACCAGAACACTGCGTAGAACCAGGAAGCTCTGCTCCTGCGTGTATGCTGCGTGTCAACCTAGAAATTAGAGACTGACGGCACAAGGCTAGTTTTCCCATTATGAAAGCTCCGTTGATGCGGCCCCGAAGCTACCTGAAAAGCACTGTTGTTACCGTGCTTTTACTTACAGCCGGCATGGTTCATAGAAGCAAATGAGTTTTCTCGAAAGAAACCTTGTGCTTCCAGTTCCTAGTTGGAAGCTCACCCGGCTCCGCTCTATACCAAACGTGAAAGTCAATGTGAGCACTAGCCTCGAAGTAAGGCCCTGATTATCCGGGCAAAACGGGAGGCGTGCAGCAGCTCCATGAGGCCTTCATCGCTGTTCTGCTTTAGTTTCACGGTAGTAAGCTTTCCAACATTCCTAGGGACTTTGCTTAAGCAACCGTTTCGGTACCAGAACACTGCGTAGAGACAGTAAGCTCTGGTCCTGCGTGTATGCTGCGTGTCAACCTAGAAATTGCAGACTGATGGCATAAGGCTTCTTTTGCCATTATGAAAGCTCCGTTCATGCGGCCTCGAAGCTACCTGAAAAGCATTGTTGTTGCCGGGGTTTTCCTCACTGCCGGCATGGTTCTGGGAAGAAAATGAGTTTTCTCCTAAGAAACCTTGGGGTTCCAGTTCCTTGTTGGAAGCTCACCCTGCTCTGCGCTATACCTAAAGTGAAAGTCAACGTGAGCCCAAGCTTCGAAGTAAGGCCCTGATTATCCTTGCAAAACGAGAGGCGTGCAGCAGCTCCATGAGGCCTTCATCGTTGTTCTGCTTTAGTTTCAAGGTAGTAAGCTTTTCAACACTCCTAGGGGCCTTGCTTCAGCACCCGTTTCAGTACCAGAACACTGCGTAGAACCAGGAAGCTCTGCTCCTGCGTGTATGCTGCGTGTCAACCTAGAAATTAGAGACTGACGGCACAAGGCTAGTTTTCCCATTATGAAAGCTCCGTTGATGCGGCCCCGAAGCTACCTGAAAAGCACTGTTGTTACCGTGCTTTTACTTACAGCCGGCATGGTTCATAGAAGCAAATGAGTTTTCTCGAAAGAAACCTTGTGCTTCCAGTTCCTAGTTGGAAGCTCACCCGGCTCCGCTCTATACCAAACGTGAAAGTCAATGTGAGCACTAGCCTCGAAGTAAGGCCCTGATTATCCGGGCAAAACGGGAGGCGTGCAGCAGCTCCATGAGGCCTTCATCGCTGTTCTGCTTTAGTTTCACGGTAGTAAGCTTTCCAACATTCCTAGGGACTTTGCTTAAGCAACCGTTTCGGTACCAGAACACTGCGTAGAGACAGTAAGCTCTGGTCTTGCGTGTATGCTGCGTGTCAACCTAGAAATTGCAGACTGATGGCATAAGGCTTCTTTTGCCATTATGAAAGCTCCGTTCATGCGGCCTCGAAGCTACCTGAAAAGCATTGTTGTTGCCGGGGTTTTCCTCACTGCCGGCATGGTTCTGGGAAGAAAATGAGTTTTCTCCTAAGAAACCTTGGGGTTCCAGTTCCTTGTTGGAAGCTCACCCTGCTCTGCGCTATACCTAAAGTGAAAGTCAACGTGAGCCCAAGCTTCGAAGTAAGGCCCTGATTATCCTTGCAAAACGAGAGGCGTGCAGCAGCTCCATGAGGCCTTCATCGTTGTTCTGCTTTAGTTTCAAGGTAGTAAGCTTTTCAACACTCCTAGGGGCCTTGCTTCAGCACCCGTTTCAGTACCAGAACACTGCGTAGAACCAGGAAGCTCTGCTCCTGCGTGTATGCTGCGTGTCAACCTAGAAATTAGAGACTGACGGCACAAGGCTAGTTTTCCCATTATGAAAGCTCCGTTGATGCGGCCCCGAAGCTACCTGAAAAGCACTGTTGTTACCGTGCTTTTACTTACAGCCGGCATGGTTCATAGAAGCAAATGAGTTTTCTCGAAAGAAACCTTGTGCTTCCAGTTCCTAGTTGGAAGCTCACCCGGCTCCACTCTATACCAAACGTGAAAGTCAATGTGAGCACTAGCCTCGAAGTAAGGCCCTGATTATCCGGGCAAAACGGGAGGCGTGCAGCAGCTCCATGAGGCCTTCATCGCTGTTCTGCTTTAGTTTCACGGTAGTAAGCTTTCCAACATTCCTAGGGACTTTGCTTAAGCAACCGTTTCGGTACCAGAACACTGCGTAGAGACAGTAAGCTCTGGTCCTGCGTGTATGCTGCGTGTCAACCTAGAAATTGGAGACTGATGGCATAAGGCTTCTTTTGCCATTATGAAAGCTCCGTTCATGCGGCCTCGAAGCTACCTGAAAAGCATTGTTGTTGCCGGGGTTTTCCTCACTGCCGGCATGGTTCTGGGAAGAAAATGAGTTTTCTCCTAAGAAACCTTGGGGTTCCAGTTCCTTGTTGGAAGCTCACCCTGCTCTGCGCTATACCTAAAGTGAAAGTCAACGTGAGCCCAAGCTTCGAAGTAAGGCCCTGATTATCCTTGCAAAACGAGAGGCGTGCAGCAGCTCCATGAGGCCTTCATCGTTGTTCTGCTTTAGTTTCAAGGTAGTAAGCTTTTCAACACTCCTAGGGGCCTTGCTTCAGCACCCGTTTCAGTACCAGAACACTGCGTAGAACCAGGAAGCTCTGCTCCTGCGTGTATGCTGCGTGTCAACCTAGAAATTAGAGACTGACGGCACAAGGCTAGTTTTCCCATTATGAAAGCTCCGTTGATGCGGCCCCGAAGCTACCTGAAAAGCACTGTTGTTACCGTGCTTTTACTTACAGCCGGCATGGTTCATAGAAGCAAATGAGTTTTCTCGAAAGAAACCTTGTGCTTCCAGTTCCTAGTTGGAAGCTCACCCGGCTCCGCTCTATACCAAACGTGAAAGTCAATGTGAGCACTAGCCTCGAAGTAAGGCCCTGATTATCCTGGCAAAACGGGAGGCGTGCAGCAGCTCCATGAGGCCTTCATCGCTGTTCTGCTTTAGTTTCACGGTAGTAAGCTTTCCAACATTCCTAGGGACTTTGCTTAAGCAACCGTTTCGGTACCAGAACACTGCGTAGAGACAGTAAGCTCTGGTCCTGCGTGTATGCTGCGTGTCAACCTAGAAATTGCAGACTGATGGCATAAGGCTTCTTTTCCCATTATGAAAGCTCCGTTCATGCGGCCTCGAAGCTACCTGAAAAGCATTGTTGTTGCCGGGGTTTTCCTCACTGCCGGCATGGTTCTGGGAAGAAAATGAGTTTTCTCCTAAGAAACCTTGGGGTTCCAGTTCCTTGTTGGAAGCTCACCCTGCTCTGCGCTATACCTAAAGTGAAAGTCAACGTGAGCCCAAGCTTCGAAGTAAGGCCCTGATTATCCTTGCAAAACGAGAGGCGTGCAGCAGCTCCATGAGGCCTTCATCGTTGTTCTGCTTTAGTTTCAAGGTAGTAAGCTTTTCAACACTCCTAGGGGCCTTGCTTCAGCACCCGTTTCAGTACCAGAACACTGCGTAGAACCAGGAAGCTCTGCTCCTGCGTGTATGCTGCGTGTCAACCTAGAAATTAGAGACTGACGGCACAAGGCTAGTTTTCCCATTATGAAAGCTCCGTTGATGCGGCCCCGAAGCTACCTGAAAAGCACTGTTGTTACCGTGCTTTTACTTACAGCCGGCATGGTTCATAGAAGCAAATGAGTTTTCTCGAAAGAAACCTTGTGCTTCCACTTCCTAGTTGGAAGCTCACCCGGCTCCGCTCTATACCAAACGTGAAAGTCAATGTGAGCACTAGCCTCGAAGTAAGGCCCTGATTATCCGGGCAAAACGGGAGGCGTGCAGCAGCTCCATGAGGCCTTCATCGCTGTTCTGCTTTAGTTTCACGGTAGTAAGCTTTCCAACATTCCTAGGGACTTTGCTTAAGCAACCGTTTCGGTACCAGAACACTGCGTAGAGACAGTAAGCTCTGGTCCTGCGTGTATGCTGCGTGTCAACCTAGAAATTGGAGACTGATGGCATAAGGCTTCTTTTCCCATTATGAAAGCTCCGTTCATGCGGCCTCGAAGCTACCTGAAAAGCATTGTTGTTGCCGGGGTTTTCCTCACTGCCGGCATGGTTCTGGGAAGAAAATGAGTTTTCTCCTAAGAAACCTTGGGGTTCCAGTTCCTTGTTGGAAGCTCACCCTGCTCTGCGCTATACCTAAAGTGAAAGTCAACGTGAGCCCAAGCTTCGAAGTAAGGCCCTGATTATCCTTGCAAAACGAGAGGCGTGCAGCAGCTCCATGAGGCCTTCATCGTTGTTCTGCTTTAGTTTCAAGGTAGTAAGCTTTTCAACACTCCTAGGGGCCTTGCTTCAGCACCCGTTTCAGTACCAGAACACTGCGTAGAACCAGGAAGCTCTGCTCCTGCGTGTATGCTGCGTGTCAACCTAGAAATTAGAGACTGACGGCACAAGGCTAGTTTTCCCATTATGAAAGCTCCGTTGATGCGGCCCCGAAGCTACCTGAAAAGCACTGTTGTTACCGTGCTTTTACTTACAGCCGGCATGGTTCATAGAAGCAAATGAGTTTTCTCGAAAGAAACCTTGTGCTTCCAGTTCCTAGTTGGAAGCTCACCCGGCTCCGCTCTATACCAAACTTGAAAGTCAATGGGAGCACTAGCCTCGAAGTAAGGCCCTGATTATCCGGGCAAAACGGGAGGCGTGCAGCAGCTCCATGAGGCCTTCATCGCTGTTCTGCTTTAGTTTCACGGTAGTAAGCTTTCCAACATTCCTAGGGACTTTGCTTAAGCAACCGTTTCGGTACCAGAACACTGCGTAGAGACAGTAAGCTCTGGTCCTGCGTGTATGCTGCGTGTCAACCTAGAAATTGCAGACTGATGGCATAAGGCTTCTTTTCCCATTATGAAAGCTCCGTTCATGCGGCCTCGAAGCTACCTGAAAAGCATTGTTGTTGCCGGGGTTTTCCTCACTGCCGGCATGGTTCTGGGAAGAAAATGAGTTTTCTCCTAAGAAACCTTGGGGTTCCAGTTCCTTGTTGGAAGCTCACCCTGCTCTGCGCTATACCTAAAGTGAAAGTCAACGTGAGCCCAAGCTTCGAAGTAAGGCCCTGATTATCCTTGCAAAACGAGAGGCGTGCAGCAGCTCCATGAGGCCTTCATCGTTGTTCTGCTTTAGTTTCAAGGTAGTAAGCTTTTCAACACTCCTAGGGGCCTTGCTTCAGCACCCGTTTCAGTACCAGAACACTGCGTAGAACCAGGAAGCTCTGCTCCTGCGTGTATGCTGCGTGTCAACCTAGAAATTAGAGACTGACGGCACAAGGCTAGTTTTCCCATTATGAAAGCTCCGTTGATGCGGCCCCGAAGCTACCTGAAAAGCACTGTTGTTACCGTGCTTTTACTTACAGCCGGCATGGTTCATAGAAGCAAATGAGTTTTCTCGAAAGAAACCTTGTGCTTCCACTTCCTAGTTGGAAGCTCACCCGGCTCCGCTCTATACCAAACGTGAAAGTCAATGTGAGCACTAGCCTCGAAGTAAGGCCCTGATTATCCGGGCAAAACGGGAGGCGTGCAGCAGCTCCATGAGGCCTTCATCGCTGTTCTGCTTTAGTTTCACGGTAGTAAGCTTTCCAACATTCCTAGGGACTTTGCTTAAGCAACCGTTTCGGTACCAGAACACTGCGTAGAGACAGTAAGCTCTGGTCCTGCGTGTATGCTGCGTGTCAACCTAGAAATTGCAGACTGATGGCATAAGGCTTCTTTTCCCATTATGAAAGCTCCGTTCATGCGGCCTCGAAGCTACCTGAAAAGCATTGTTGTTGCCGGGGTTTTCCTCACTGCCGGCATGGTTCTGAGAAGAAAATGAGTTTTCTCCTAAGAAACCTTGGGGTTCCAGTTCCTTGTTGGAAGCTCACCCTGCTCTGCGCTATACCTAAAGTGAAAGTCAACGTGAGCCCAAGCTTCGAAGTAAGGCCCTGATTATCCTTGCAAAACGAGAGGCGTGCAGCAGCTCCATGAGGCCTTCATCGTTGTTCTGCTTTAGTTTCAAGGTAGTAAGCTTTTCAACACTCCTAGGGGCCTTGCTTCAGCACCCGTTTCAGTACCAGAACACTGCGTAGAACCAGGAAGCTCTGCTCCTGCGTGTATGCTGCGTGTCAACCTAGAAATTAGAGACTGACGGCACAAGGCTAGTTTTCCCATTATGAAAGCTCCGTTGATGCGGCCCCGAAGCTACCTGAAAAGCACTGTTTTTACCGTGCTTTTACTTACAGCCGGCATGGTTCATAGAAGCAAATGAGTTTTCTCGAAAGAAACCTTGTGCTTCCAGTTCCTAGTTGGAAGCTCACCCGGCTCCGCTCTATACCAAACGTGAAAGTCAATGTGAGCACTAGCCTCGAAGTAAGGCCCTGATTATCCGGGCAAAACGGGAGGCGTGCAGCAGCTCCATGAGGCCTTCATCGCTGTTCTGCTTTAGTTTCACGGTAGTAAGCTTTCCAACATTCCTAGGGACTTTGCTTAAGCAACCGTTTCGGTACCAGAACACTGCGTAGAGACAGTAAGCTCTGGTCCTGCGTGTATGCTGCGTGTCAACCTAGAAATTGGAGACTGATGGCATAAGGCTTCTTTTCCCATTATGAAAGCTCCGTTCATGCGGCCTCGAAGCTACCTGAAAAGCATTGTTGTTGCCGGGGTTTTCCTCACTGCCGGCATGGTTCTGAGAAGAAAATGAGTTTTCTCCTAAGAAACCTTGGGGTTCCAGTTCCTTGTTGGAAGCTCACCCTGCTCTGCGCTATACCTAAAGTGAAAGTCAACGTGAGCCCAAGCTTCGAAGTAAGGCCCTGATTATCCTTGCAAAACGAGAGGCGTGCAGCAGCTCCATGAGGCCTTCATCGTTGTTCTGCTTTAGTTTCAAGGTAGTAAGCTTTTCAACACTCCTAGGGGCCTTGCTTCAGCACCCGTTTCAGTACCAGAACACTGCGTAGAACCAGGAAGCTCTGCTCCTGCGTGTATGCTGCGTGTCAACCTAGAAATTAGAGACTGACGGCACAAGGCTAGTTTTCCCATTATGAAAGCTCCGTTGATGCGGCCCCGAAGCTACCTGAAAAGCACTGTTGTTACCGTGCTTTTACTTACAGCCGGCATGGTTCATAGAAGCAAATGAGTTTTCTCGAAAGAAACCTTGTGCTTCCAGTTCCTAGTTGGAAGCTCACCCGGCTCCGCTCTATACCAAACTTGAAAGTCAATGTGAGCACTAGCCTCGAAGTAAGGCCCTGATTATCCGGGCAAAACGGGAGGCGTGCAGCAGCTCCATGAGGCCTTCATCGCTGTTCTGCTTTAGTTTCACGGTAGTAAGCTTTCCAACATTCCTAGGGACTTTGCTTAAGCAACCGTTTCGGTACCAGAACACTGCGTAGAGACAGTAAGCTCTGGTCCTGCGTGTATGCTGCGTGTCAACCTAGAAATTGGAGACTGATGGCATAAGGCTTCTTTTCCCATTATGAAAGCTCCGTTCATGCGGCCTCGAAGCTACCTGAAAAGCATTGTTGTTGCCGGGGTTTTCCTCACTGCCGGCATGGTTCTGGGAAGAAAATGAGTTTTCTCCTAAGAAACCTTGGGGTTCCAGTTCCTTGTTGGAAGCTCACCCTGCTCTGCGCTATACCTAAAGTGAAAGTCAACGTGAGCCCAAGCTTCGAAGTAAGGCCCTGATTATCCTTGCAAAACGAGAGGCGTGCAGCAGCTCCATGAGGCCTTCATCGTTGTTCTGCTTTAGTTTCAAGGTAGTAAGCTTTTCAACACTCCTAGGGGCCTTGCTTCAGCACCCGTTTCAGTACCAGAACACTGCGTAGAACCAGGAAGCTCTGCTCCTGCGTGTATGCTGCGTGTCAACCTAGAAATTAGAGACTGACGGCACAAGGCTAGTTTTCCCATTATGAAAGCTCCGTTGATGCGGCCCCGAAGCTACCTGAAAAGCACTGTTGTTACCGTGCTTTTACTTACAGCCGGCATGGTTCATAGAAGCAAATGAGTTTTCTCGAAAGAAACCTTGTGCTTCCAGTTCCTAGTTGGAAGCTCACCCGGCTCCGCTCTATACCAAACGTGAAAGTCAATGTGAGCACTAGCCTCGAAGTAAGGCCCTGATTATCCGGGCAAAACGGGAGGCGTGCAGCAGCTCCATGAGGCCTTCATCGCTGTTCTGCTTTAGTTTCACGGTAGTAAGCTTTCCAACATTCCTAGGGACTTTGCTTAAGCAACCGTTTCGGTACCAGAACACTGCGTAGAGACAGTAAGCTCTGGTCCTGCGTGTATGCTGCGTGTCAACCTAGAAATTGGAGACTGATGGCATAAGGCTTCTTTTGCCATTATGAAAGCTCCGTTCATGCGGCCTCGAAGCTACCTGAAAAGCATTGTTGTTGCCGGGGTTTTCCTCACTGCCGGCATGGTTCTGGGAAGAAAATGAGTTTTCTCCTAAGAAACCTTGGGGTTCCAGTTCCTTGTTGGAAGCTCACCCTGCTCTGCGCTATACCTAAAGTGAAAGTCAACGTGAGCCCAAGCTTCGAAGTAAGGCCCTGATTATCCTTGCAAAACGAGAGGCGTGCAGCAGCTCCATGAGGCCTTCATCGTTGTTCTGCTTTAGTTTCAAGGTAGTAAGCTTTTCAACACTCCTAGGGGCCTTGCTTCAGCACCCGTTTCAGTACCAGAACACTGCGTAGAACCAGGAAGCTCTGCTCCTGCGTGTATGCTGCGTGTCAACCTAGAAATTAGAGACTGACGGCACAAGGCTAGTTTTCCCATTATGAAAGCTCCGTTGATGCGGCCCCGAAGCTACCTGAAAAGCACTGTTGTTACCGTGCTTTTACTTACAGCCGGCATGGTTCATAGAAGCAAATGAGTTTTCTCGAAAGAAACCTTGTGCTTCCAGTTCCTAGTTGGAAGCTCACCCGGCTCCGCTCTATACCAAACGTGAAAGTCAATGTGAGCACTAGCCTCGAAGTAAGGCCCTGATTATCCGGGCAAAACGGGAGGCGTGCAGCAGCTCCATGAGGCCTTCATCGCTGTTCTGCTTTAGTTTCACGGTAGTAAGCTTTCCAACATTCCTAGGGACTTTGCTTAAGCAACCGTTTCGGTACCAGAACACTGCGTAGAGACAGTAAGCTCTGGTCCTGCGTGTATGCTGCGTGTCAACCTAGAAATTGGAGACTGATGGCATAAGGCTTCTTTTCCCATTATGAAAGCTCCGTTCATGCGGCCTCGAAGCTACCTGAAAAGCATTGTTGTTGCCGGGGTTTTCCTCACTGCCGGCATGGTTCTGGGAAGAAAATGAGTTTTCTCCTAAGAAACCTTGGGGTTCCAGTTCCTTGTTGGAAGCTCACCCTGCTCTGCGCTATACCTAAAGTGAAAGTCAACGTGAGCCCAAGCTTCGAAGTAAGGCCCTGATTATCCTTGCAAAACGAGAGGCGTGCAGCAGCTCCATGAGGCCTTCATCGTTGTTCTGCTTTAGTTTCAAGGTAGTAAGCTTTTCAACACTCCTAGGGGCCTTGCTTCAGCACCCGTTTCAGTACCAGAACACTGCGTAGAACCAGGAAGCTCTGCTCCTGCGTGTATGCTGCGTGTCAACCTAGAAATTAGAGACTGACGGCACAAGGCTAGTTTTCCCATTATGAAAGCTCCGTTGATGCGGCCCCGAAGCTACCTGAAAAGCACTGTTGTTACCGTGCTTTTACTTACAGCCGGCATGGTTCATAGAAGCAAATGAGTTTTCTCGAAAGAAACCTTGTGCTTCCAGTTCCTAGTTGGAAGCTCACCCGGCTCCGCTCTATACCAAACGTGAAAGTCAATGTGAGCACTAGCCTCGAAGTAAGGCCCTGATTATCCGGGCAAAACGGGAGGCGTGCA
Organism: Eubalaena glacialis; assembly: GCF_028564815.1. Classification (NCBI taxonomy): domain Eukaryota; kingdom Metazoa; phylum Chordata; class Mammalia; order Artiodactyla; family Balaenidae; genus Eubalaena; species Eubalaena glacialis. Next base: position 32,338 of record NW_026871590.1, on the reverse strand, counting down.
GCAGCTCCATGAGGCCTTCATCGCTGTTCTGCTTTAGTTTCACGGTAGTAAGCTTTCCAACATTCCTAGGGACTTTGCTTAAGCAACCGTTTCGGTACCAGAACACTGCGTAGAGACAGTAAGCTCTGGTCCTGCGTGTATGCTGCGTGTCAACCTAGAAATTGGAGACTGATGGCATAAGGCTTCTTTTGCCATTATGAAAGCTCCGTTCATGCGGCCTCGAAGCTACCTGAAAAGCATTGTTGTTGCCGGGGTTTTCCTCACTGCCGGTATGGTTCTGAGAAGAAAATGAGTTTTCTCCTAAGAAACCTTGGGGTTCCAGTTCCTTGTTGGAAGCTCACCCTGCTCTGCGCTATACCTAAAGTGAAAGTCAACGTGAGCCCAAGCTTCGAAGTAAGGCCCTGATTATCCTTGCAAAACGAGAGGCGTGCAGCAGCTCCATGAGGCCTTCATCGTTGTTCTGCTTTAGTTTCAAGGTAGTAAGCTTTTCAACACTCCTAGGGGCCTTGCTTCAGCACCCGTTTCAGTACCAGAACACTGCGTAGAACCAGGAAGCTCTGCTCCTGCGTGTATGCTGCGTGTCAACCTAGAAATTAGAGACTGACGGCACAAGGCTAGTTTTCCCATTATGAAAGCTCCGTTGATGCGGCCCCGAAGCTACCTGAAAAGCACTGTTGTTACCGTGCTTTTACTTACAGCCGGCATGGTTCATAGAAGAAAATGAGTTTTCTCGAAAGAAACCTTGTGCTTCCAGTTCCTAGTTGGAAGCTCACCCGGCTCCGCTCTATACCAAACTTGAAAGTCAATGTGAGCACTAGCCTCGAAGTAAGGCCCTGATTATCCTGGCAAAACGGGAGGCGTGCAGCAGCTCCATGAGGCCTTCATCGCTGTTCTGCTTTAGTTTCACGGTAGTAAGCTTTCCAACATTCCTAGGGACTTTGCTTAAGCAACCGTTTCGGTACCAGAACACTGCGTAGAGACAGTAAGCTCTGGTCCTGCGTGTATGCTGCGTGTCAACCTAGAAATTGCAGACTGATGGCATAAGGCTTCTTTTCCCATTATGGAAGCTCCGTTCATGCGGCCTCGAAGCTACCTGAAAAGCATTGTTGTTGCCGGGGTTTTCCTCACTGCCGGCATGGTTCTGGGAAGAAAATGAGTTTTCTCCTAAGAAACCTTGGGGTTCCAGTTCCTTGTTGGAAGCTCACCCTGCTCTGCGCTATACCTAAAGTGAAAGTCAACGTGAGCCCAAGCTTCGAAGTAAGGCCCTGATTATCCTTGCAAAACGAGAGGCGTGCAGCAGCTCCATGAGGCCTTCATCGTTGTTCTGCTTTAGTTTCAAGGTAGTAAGCTTTTCAACACTCCTAGGGGCCTTGCTTCAGCACCCGTTTCAGTACCAGAACACTGCGTAGAACCAGGAAGCTCTGCTCCTGCGTGTATGCTGCGTGTCAACCTAGAAATTAGAGACTGACGGCACAAGGCTAGTTTTCCCATTATGAAAGCTCCGTTGATGCGGCCCCGAAGCTACCTGAAAAGCACTGTTGTTACCGTGCTTTCACTTACAGCCGGCATGGTTCATAGAAGCAAATGAGTTTTCTCGAAAGAAACCTTGTGCTTCCAGTTCCTAGTTGGAAGCTCACCCGGCTCCGCTCTATACCAAACGTGAAAGTCAATGTGAGCACTAGCCTCGAAGGCCCTGATTATCCTGGCAAAACGGGAGGCGTGCAGCAGCTCCATGAGGCCTTCATCGCTGTTCTGCTTTAGTTTCACGGTAGTAAGCTTTCCAACATTCCTAGGGACTTTGCTTAAGCAACCGTTTCGGTACCAGAACACTGCGTAGAGACAGTAAGCTCTGGTCCTGCGTGTATGCTGCGTGTCAACCTAGAAATTGGAGACTGATGGCATAAGGCTTCTTTTGCCATTATGAAAGCTCCGTTCATGCGGCCTCGAAGCTACCTGAAAAGCATTGTTGTTGCCGGGGTTTTCCTCACTGCCGGCATGGTTCTGGGAAGAAAATGAGTTTTCTCCTAAGAAACCTTGGGGTTCCAGTTCCTTGTTGGAAGCTCACCCTGCTCTGCGCTATACCTAAAGTGAAAGTCAACGTGAGCCCAAGCTTCGAAGTAAGGCCCTGATTATCCTTGCAAAACGAGAGGCGTGCAGCAGCTCCATGAGGCCTTCATCGTTGTTCTGCTTTAGTTTCAAGGTAGTAAGCTTTTCAACACTCCTAGGGGACTTGCTTCAGCACCCGTTTCAGTACCAGAACACTGCGTAGAACCAGGAAGCTCTGCTCCTGCGTGTATGCTGCGTGTCAACCTAGAAATTAGAGACTGACGGCACAAGGCTAGTTTTCCCATTATGAAAGCTCCGTTGATGCGGCCCCGAAGCTACCTGAAAAGCACTGTTGTTACCGTGCTTTTACTTACAGCCGGCATGGTTCATAGAAGAAAATGAGTTTTCTCGAAAGAAACCTTGTGCTTCCAGTTCCTAGTTGGAAGCTCACCCGGCTCCGCTCTATACCAAACGTGAAAGTCAATGTGAGCACTAGCCTCGAAGTAAGGCCCTGATTATCCGGGCAAAACGGGAGGCGTGCAGCAGCTCCATGAGGCCTTCATCGCTGTTCTGCTTTAGTTTCACGGTAGTAAGCTTTCCAACATTCCTAGGGACTTTGCTTAAGCAACCGTTTCGGTACCAGAACACTGCGTAGAGACAGTAAGCTCTGGTCCTGCGTGTATGCTGCGTGTCAACCTAGAAATTGGAGACTGATGGCATAAGGCTTCTTTTCCCATTATGAAAGCTCCGTTCATGCGGCCTCGAAGCTACCTGAAAAGCATTGTTGTTGCCGGGGTTTTCCTCACTGCCGGCATGGTTCTGGGAAGAAAATGAGTTTTCTCCTAAGAAACCTTGGGGTTCCAGTTCCTTGTTGGAAGCTCACCCTGCTCTGCGCTATACCTAAAGTGAAAGTCAACGTGAGTCCAAGCTTCGAAGTAAGGCCCTGATTATCCTTGCAAAACGAGAGACGTGCAGCAGCTCCATGAGGCCTTCATCGTTGTTCTGCTTTAGTTTCAAGGTAGTAAGCTTTTCAACACTCCTAGGGGACTTGCTTCAGCACCCGTTTCAGTACCAGAACACTGCGTAGAACCAGGAAGCTCTGCTCCTGCGTGTATGCTGCGTGTCAACCTAGAAATTAGAGACTGACGGCACAAGGCTAGTTTTCCCATTATGAAAGCTCCGTTGATGCGGCCCCGAAGCTACCTGAAAAGCACTGTTGTTACCGTGCTTTTACTTACAGCCGGCATGGTTCATAGAAGAAAATGAGTTTTCTCGAAAGAAACCTTGTGCTTCCAGTTCCTAGTTGGAAGCTCACCCGGCTCCGCTCTATACCAAACGTGAAAGTCAATGTGAGCACTAGCCTCGAAGTAAGGCCCTGATTATCCGGGCAAAACGGGAGGCGTGCAGCAGCTCCATGAGGCCTTCATCGCTGTTCTGCTTTAGTTTCACGGTAGTAAGCTTTCCAACATTCCTAGGGACTTTGCTTAAGCAACCGTTTCGGTACCAGAACACTGCGTAGAGACAGTAAGCTCTGGTCCTGCGTGTATGCTGCGTGTCAACCTAGAAATTGGAGACTGATGGCATAAGGCTTCTTTTCCCATTATGAAAGCTCCGTTCATGCGGCCTCGAAGCTACCTGAAAAGCATTGTTGTTGCCGGGGTTTTCCTCACTGCCGGCATGGTTCTGGGAAGAAAATGAGTTTTCTCCTAAGAAACCTTGGGGTTCCAGTTCCTTGTTGGAAGCTCACCCTGCTCTGCGCTATACCTAAAGTGAAAGTCAACGTGAGTCCAAGCTTCGAAGTAAGGCCCTGATTATCCTTGCAAAACGAGAGACGTGCAGCAGCTCCATGAGGCCTTCATCGTTGTTCTGCTTTAGTTTCAAGGTAGTAAGCTTTTCAACACTCCTAGGGGCCTTGCTTCAGCACCCGTTTCAGTACCAGAACACTGCGTAGAACCAGGAAGCTCTGCTCCTGCGTGTATGCTGCGTGTCAACCTAGAAATTAGAGACTGACGGCACAAGGCTAGTTTTCCCATTATGAAAGCTCCGTTGATGCGGCCCCGAAGCTACCTGAAAAGCACTGTTGTTACCGTGCTTTTACTTACAGCCGGCATGGTTCATAGAAGAAAATGAGTTTTCTCGAAAGAAACCTTGTGCTTCCAGTTCCTAGTTGGAAGCTCACCCGGCTCCGCTCTATACCAAACGTGAAAGTCAATGTGAGCACTAGCCTCGAAGTAAGGCCCTGATTATCCTGGCAAAACGGGAGGCGTGCAGCAGCTCCATGAGGCCTTCATCGCTGTTCTGCTTTAGTTTCACGGTAGTAAGCTTTCCAACATTCCTAGGGACTTTGCTTAAGCAACCGTTTCGGTACCAGAACACTGCGTAGAGACAGTAAGCTCTGGTCCTGCGTGTATGCTGCGTGTCAACCTAGAAATTGGAGACTGATGGCATAAGGCTTCTTTTCCCATTATGAAAGCTCCGTTCATGCGGCCTCGAAGCTACCTGAAAAGCATTGTTGTTGCCGGGGTTTTCCTCACTGCCGGCATGGTTCTGGGAAGAAAATGAGTTTTCTCCTAAGAAACCTTGGGGTTCCAGTTCCTTGTTGGAAGCTCACCCTGCTCTGCGCTATACCTAAAGTGAAAGTCAACGTGAGCCCAAGCTTCGAAGTAAGGCCCTGATTATCCTTGCAAAACGAGAGGCGTGCAGCAGCTCCATGAGGCCTTCATCGTTGTTCTGCTTTAGTTTCAAGGTAGTAAGCTTTTCAACACTCCTAGGGGCCTTGCTTCAGCACCCGTTTCAGTACCAGAACACTGCGTAGAACCAGGAAGCTCTGCTCCTGCGTGTATGCTGCGTGTCAACCTAGAAATTAGAGACTGACGGCACAAGGCTAGTTTTCCCATTATGAAAGCTCCGTTGATGCGGCCCCGAAGCTACCTGAAAAGCACTGTTGTTACCGTGCTTTCACTTACAGCCGGCATGGTTCATAGAAGCAAATGAGTTTTCTCGAAAGAAACCTTGTGCTTCCAGTTCCTAGTTGGAAGCTCACCCGGCTCCGCTCTATACCAAACGTGAAAGTCAATGTGAGCACTAGCCTCGAAGTAAGGCCCTGATTATCCTGGCAAAACGGGAGGCGTGCAGCAGCTCCATGAGGCCTTCATCGCTGTTCTGCTTTAGTTTCACGGTAGTAAGCTTTCCAACATTCCTAGGGACTTTGCTTAAGCAACCGTTTCGGTACCAGAACACTGCGTAGAGACAGTAAGCTCTGGTCCTGCGTGTATGCTGCGTGTCAACCTAGAAATTGGAGACTGATGGCATAAGGCTTCTTTTCCCATTATGAAAGCTCCGTTCATGCGGCCTCGAAGCTACCTGAAAAGCATTGTTGTTGCCGGGGTTTTCCTCACTGCCGGCATGGTTCTGGGAAGAAAATGAGTTTTCTCCTAAGAAACCTTGGGGTTCCAGTTCCTTGTTGGAAGCTCACCCTGCTCTGCGCTATACCTAAAGTGAAAGTCAACGTGAGCCCAAGCTTCGAAGTAAGGCCCTGATTATCCTTGCAAAACGAGAGGCGTGCAGCAGCTCCATGAGGCCTTCATCGTTGTTCTGCTTTAGTTTCAAGGTAGTAAGCTTTTCAACACTCCTAGGGGCCTTGCTTCAGCACCCGTTTCAGTACCAGAACACTGCGTAGAACCAGGAAGCTCTGCTCCTGCGTGTATGCTGCGTGTCAACCTAGAAATTAGAGACTGACGGCACAAGGCTAGTTTTCCCATTATGAAAGCTCCGTTGATGCGGCCCCGAAGCTACCTGAAAAGCACTGTTGTTACCGTGCTTTTACTTACAGCCGGCATGGTTCATAGAAGCAAATGAGTTTTCTCGAAAGAAACCTTGTGCTTCCAGTTCCTAGTTGGAAGCTCACCCGGCTCCGCTCTATACCAAACGTGAAAGTCAATGTGAGCACTAGCCTCGAAGTAAGGCCCTGATTATCCGGGCAAAACGGGAGGCGTGCAGCAGCTCCATGAGGCCTTCATCGCTGTTCTGCTTTAGTTTCACGGTAGTAAGCTTTCCAACATTCCTAGGGACTTTGCTTAAGCAACCGTTTCGGTACCAGAACACTGCGTAGAGACAGTAAGCTCTGGTCCTGCGTGTATGCTGCGTGTCAACCTAGAAATTGGAGACTGATGGCATAAGGCTTCTTTTGCCATTATGAAAGCTCCGTTCATGCGGCCTCGAAGCTACCTGAAAAGCATTGTTGTTGCCGGGGTTTTCCTCACTGCCGGCATGGTTCTGGGAAGAAAATGAGTTTTCTCCTAAGAAACCTTGGGGTTCCAGTTCCTTGTTGGAAGCTCACCCTGCTCTGCGCTATACCTAAAGTGAAAGTCAACGTGAGCCCAAGCTTCGAAGTAAGGCCCTGATTATCCTTGCAAAACGAGAGGCGTGCAGCAGCTCCATGAGGCCTTCATCGTTGTTCTGCTTTAGTTTCAAGGTAGTAAGCTTTTCAACACTCCTAGGGGACTTGCTTCAGCACCCGTTTCAGTACCAGAACCCTGCGTAGAACCAGGAAGCTCTGCTCCTGCGTGTATGCTGCGTGTCAACCTAGAAATTAGAGACTGACGGCACAAGGCTAGTTTTCCCATTATGAAAGCTCCGTTGATGCGGCCCCGAAGCTACCTGAAAAGCACTGTTGTTACCGTGCTTTTACTTACAGCCGGCATGGTTCATAGAAGAAAATGAGTTTTCTCGAAAGAAACCTTGTGCTTCCAGTTCCTAGTTGGAAGCTCACCCGGCTCCGCTCTATACCAAACGTGAAAGTCAATGTGAGCACTAGCCTCGAAGTAAGGCCCTGATTATCCGGGCAAAACGGGAGGCGTGCAGCAGCTCCATGAGGCCTTCATCGCTGTTCTGCTTTAGTTTCACGGTAGTAAGCTTTCCAACATTCCTAGGGACTTTGCTTAAGCAACCGTTTCGGTACCAGAACACTGCGTAGAGACAGTAAGCTCTGGTCCTGCGTGTATGCTGCGTGTCAACCTAGAAATTGGAGACTGATGGCATAAGGCTTCTTTTCCCATTATGAAAGCTCCGTTCATGCGGCCTCGAAGCTACCTGAAAAGCATTGTTGTTGCCGGGGTTTTCCTCACTGCCGGCATGGTTCTGGGAAGAAAATGAGTTTTCTCCTAAGAAACCTTGGGGTTCCAGTTCCTTGTTGGAAGCTCACCCTGCTCTGCGCTATACCTAAAGTGAAAGTCAACGTGAGTCCAAGCTTCGAAGTAAGGCCCTGATTATCCTTGCAAAACGAGAGACGTGCAGCAGCTCCATGAGGCCTTCATCGTTGTTCTGCTTTAGTTTCAAGGTAGTAAGCTTTTCAACACTCCTAGGGGCCTTGCTTCAGCACCCGTTTCAGTACCAGAACACTGCGTAGAACCAGGAAGCTCTGCTCCTGCGTGTATGCTGCGTGTCAACCTAGAAATTAGAGACTGACGGCACAAGGCTAGTTTTCCCATTATGAAAGCTCCGTTGATGCGGCCCCGAAGCTACCTGAAAAGCACTGTTGTTACCGTGCTTTTACTTACAGCCGGCATGGTTCATAGAAGAAAATGAGTTTTCTCGAAAGAAACCTTGTGCTTCCAGTTCCTAGTTGGAAGCTCACCCGGCTCCGCTCTATACCAAACGTGAAAGTCAATGTGAGCACTAGCCTCGAAGTAAGGCCCTGATTATCCTGGCAAAACGGGAGGCGTGCAGCAGCTCCATGAGGCCTTCATCGCTGTTCTGCTTTAGTTTCACGGTAGTAAGCTTTCCAACATTCCTAGGGACTTTGCTTAAGCAACCGTTTCGGTACCAGAACACTGCGTAGAGACAGTAAGCTCTGGTCCTGCGTGTATGCTGCGTGTCAACCTAGAAATTGGAGACTGATGGCATAAGGCTTCTTTTCCCATTATGAAAGCTCCGTTCATGCGGCCTCGAAGCTACCTGAAAAGCATTGTTGTTGCCGGGGTTTTCCTCACTGCCGGCATGGTTCTGGGAAGAAAATGAGTTTTCTCCTAAGAAACCTTGGGGTTCCAGTTCCTTGTTGGAAGCTCACCCTGCTCTGCGCTATACCTAAAGTGAAAGTCAACGTGAGCCCAAGCTTCGAAGTAAGGCCCTGATTATCCTTGCAAAACGAGAGGCGTGCAGCAGCTCCATGAGGCCTTCATCGTTGTTCTGCTTTAGTTTCAAGGTAGTAAGCTTTTCAACACTCCTAGGGGCCTTGCTTCAGCACCCGTTTCAGTACCAGAACACTGCGTAGAACCAGGAAGCTCTGCTCCTGCGTGTATGCTGCGTGTCAACCTAGAAATTAGAGACTGACGGCACAAGGCTAGTTTTCCCATTATGAAAGCTCCGTTGATGCGGCCCCGAAGCTACCTGAAAAGCACTGTTGTTACCGTGCTTTCACTTACAGCCGGCATGGTTCATAGAAGCAAATGAGTTTTCTCGAAAGAAACCTTGTGCTTCCAGTTCCTAGTTGGAAGCTCACCCGGCTCCGCTCTATACCAAACGTGAAAGTCAATGTGAGCACTAGCCTCGAAGTAAGGCCCTGATTATCCTGGCAAAACGGGAGGCGTGCAGCAGCTCCATGAGGCCTTCATCGCTGTTCTGCTTTAGTTTCACGGTAGTAAGCTTTCCAACATTCCTAGGGACTTTGCTTAAGCAACCGTTTCGGTACCAGAACACTGCGTAGAGACAGTAAGCTCTGGTCCTGCGTGTATGCTGCGTGTCAACCTAGAAATTGGAGACTGATGGCATAAGGCTTCTTTTCCCATTATGAAAGCTCCGTTCATGCGGCCTCGAAGCTACCTGAAAAGCATTGTTGTTGCCGGGGTTTTCCTCACTGCCGGCATGGTTCTGGGAAGAAAATGAGTTTTCTCCTAAGAAACCTTGGGGTTCCAGTTCCTTGTTGGAAGCTCACCCTGCTCTGCGCTATACCTAAAGTGAAAGTCAACGTGAGCCCAAGCTTCGAAGTAAGGCCCTGATTATCCTTGCAAAACGAGAGGCGTGCAGCAGCTCCATGAGGCCTTCATCGTTGTTCTGCTTTAGTTTCAAGGTAGTAAGCTTTTCAACACTCCTAGGGGCCTTGCTTCAGCACCCGTTTCAGTACCAGAACACTGCGTAGAACCAGGAAGCTCTGCTCCTGCGTGTATGCTGCGTGTCAACCTAGAAATTAGAGACTGACGGCACAAGGCTAGTTTTCCCATTATGAAAGCTCCGTTGATGCGGCCCCGAAGCTACCTGAAAAGCACTGTTGTTACCGTGCTTTTACTTACAGCCGGCATGGTTCATAGAAGCAAATGAGTTTTCTCGAAAGAAACCTTGTGCTTCCAGTTCCTAGTTGGAAGCTCACCCGGCTCCGCTCTATACCAAACGTGAAAGTCAATGTGAGCACTAGCCTCGAAGTAAGGCCCTGATTATCCGGGCAAAACGGGAGGCGTGCAGCAGCTCCATGAGGCCTTCATCGCTGTTCTGCTTTAGTTTCACGGTAGTAAGCTTTCCAACATTCCTAGGGACTTTGCTTAAGCAACCGTTTCGGTACCAGAACACTGCGTAGAGACAGTAAGCTCTGGTCCTGCGTGTATGCTGCGTGTCAACCTAGAAATTGGAGACTGATGGCATAAGGCTTCTTTTGCCATTATGAAAGCTCCGTTCATGCGGCCTCGAAGCTACCTGAAAAGCATTGTTGTTGCCGGGGTTTTCCTCACTGCCGGCATGGTTCTGAGAAGAAAATGAGTTTTCTCCTAAGAAACCTTGGGGTTCCAGTTCCTTGTTGGAAGCTCACCCTGCTCTGCGCTATACCTAAAGTGAAAGTCAACGTGAGCCCAAGCTTCGAAGTAAGGCCCTGATTATCCTTGCAAAACGAGAGGCGTGCAGCAGCTCCATGAGGCCTTCATCGTTGTTCTGCTTTAGTTTCAAGGTAGTAAGCTTTTCAACACTCCTAGGGGCCTTGCTTCAGCACCCGTTTCAGTACCAGAACACTGCGTAGAACCAGGAAGCTCTGCTCCTGCGTGTATGCTGCGTGTCAACCTAGAAATTAGAGACTGACGGCACAAGGCTAGTTTTCCCATTATGAAAGCTCCGTTGATGCGGCCCCGAAGCTACCTGAAAAGCACTGTTGTTACCGTGCTTTTACTTACAGCCGGCATGGTTCATAGAAGCAAATGAGTTTTCTCGAAAGAAACCTTGTGCTTCCAGTTCCTAGTTGGAAGCTCACCCGGCTCCGCTCTATACCAAACTTGAAAGTCAATGTGAGCACTAGCCTCGAAGTAAGGCCCTGATTATCCTGGCAAAACGGGAGGCGTGCAGCAGCTCCATGAGGCCTTCATCGCTGTTCTGCTTTAGTTTCACGGTAGTAAGCTTTCCAACATTCCTAGGGACTTTGCTTAAGCAACCGTTTCGGTACCAGAACACTGCGTAGAGACAGTAAGCTCTGGTCCTGCGTGTATGCTGCGTGTCAACCTAGAAATTGGAGACTGATGGCATAAGGCTTCTTTTCCCATTATGGAAGCTCCGTTCATGCGGCCTCGAAGCTACCTGAAAAGCATTGTTGTTGCCGGGGTTTTCCTCACTGCCGGCATGGTTCTGGGAAGAAAATGAGTTTTCTCCTAAGAAACCTTGGGGTTCCAGTTCCTTGTTGGAAGCTCACCCTGCTCTGCGCTATACCTAAAGTGAAAGTCAACGTGAGCCCAAGCTTCGAAGTAAGGCCCTGATTATCCTTGCAAAACGAGAGGCGTGCAGCAGCTCCATGAGGCCTTCATCGTTGTTCTGCTTTAGTTTCAAGGTAGTAAGCTTTTCAACACTCCTAGGGGCCTTGCTTCAGCACCCGTTTCAGTACCAGAACACTGCGTAGAACCAGGAAGCTCTGCTCCTGCGTGTATGCTGCGTGTCAACCTAGAAATTAGAGACTGACGGCACAAGGCTAGTTTTCCCATTATGAAAGCTCCGTTGATGCGGCCCCGAAGCTACCTGAAAAGCACTGTTATTACCGTGCTTTCACTTACATCCGGCATGGTTCATAGAAGCAAATGAGTTTTCTCGAAAGAAACCTTGTGCTTCCAGTTCCTAGTTGGAAGCTCACCCGGCTCCGCTCTATACCAAACGTGAAAGTCAATGTGAGCACTAGCCTCGAAGTAAGGCCCTGATTATCCTGGCAAAACGGGAGGCGTGCAGCAGCTCCATGAGGCCTTCATCGCTGTTCTGCTTTAGTTTCACGGTAGTAAGCTTTCCAACATTCCTAGGGACTTTGCTTAAGCAACCGTTTCGGTACCAGAACACTGCGTAGAGACAGTAAGCTCTGGTCCTGCGTGTATGCTGCGTGTCAACCTAGAAATTGGAGACTGATGGCATAAGGCTTCTTTTCCCATTATGAAAGCTCCGTTCATGCGGCCTCGAAGCTACCTGAAAAGCATTGTTGTTGCCGGGGTTTTCCTCACTGCCGGCATGGTTCTGGGAAGAAAATGAGTTTTCTCCTAAGAAACCTTGGGGTTCCAGTTCCTTGTTGGAAGCTCACCCTGCTCTGCGCTATACCTAAAGTGAAAGTCAACGTGAGCCCAAGCTTCGAAGTAAGGCCCTGATTATCCTTGCAAAACGAGAGGCGTGCAGCAGCTCCATGAGGCCTTCATCGTTGTTCTGCTTTAGTTTCAAGGTAGTAAGCTTTTCAACACTCCTAGGGGACTTGCTTCAGCACCCGTTTCAGTACCAGAACACTGCGTAGAACCAGGAAGCTCTGCTCCTGCGTGTATGCTGCGTGTCAACCTAGAAATTAGAGACTGACGGCACAAGGCTAGTTTTCCCATTATGAAAGCTCCGTTGATGCGGCCCCGAAGCTACCTGAAAAGCACTGTTGTTACCGTGCTTTTACTTACAGCCGGCATGGTTCATAGAAGAAAATGAGTTTTCTCGAAAGAAACCTTGTGCTTCCAGTTCCTAGTTGGAAGCTCACCCGGCTCCGCTCTATACCAAACGTGAAAGTCAATGTGAGCACTAGCCTCGAAGTAAGGCCCTGATTATCCGGGCAAAACGGGAGGCGTGCAGCAGCTCCATGAGGCCTTCATCGCTGTTCTGCTTTAGTTTCACGGTAGTAAGCTTTCCAACATTCCTAGGGACTTTGCTTAAGCAACCGTTTCGGTACCAGAACACTGCGTAGAGACAGTAAGCTCTGGTCCTGCGTGTATGCTGCGTGTCAACCTAGAAATTGGAGACTGATGGCATAAGGCTTCTTTTCCCATTATGAAAGCTCCGTTCATGCGGCCTCGAAGCTACCTGAAAAGCATTGTTGTTGCCGGGGTTTTCCTCACTGCCGGCATGGTTCTGGGAAGAAAATGAGTTTTCTCCTAAGAAACCTTGGGGTTCCAGATCCTTGTTGGAAGCTCACCCTGCTCTGCGCTATACCTAAAGTGAAAGTCAACGTGAGTCCAAGCTTCGAAGTAAGGCCCTGATTATCCTTGCAAAACGAGAGACGTGCAGCAGCTCCATGAGGCCTTCATCGTTGTTCTGCTTTAGTTTCAAGGTAGTAAGCTTTTCAACACTCCTAGGGGCCTTGCTTCAGCACCCGTTTCAGTACCAGAACACTGCGTAGAACCAGGAAGCTCTGCTCCTGCGTGTATGCTGCGTGTCAACCTAGAAATTAGAGACTGACGGCACAAGGCTAGTTTTCCCATTATGAAAGCTCCGTTGATGCGGCCCCGAAGCTACCTGAAAAGCACTGTTGTTACCGTGCTTTTACTTACAGCCGGCATGGTTCATAGAAGAAAATGAGTTTTCTCGAAAGAAACCTTGTGCTTCCAGTTCCTAGTTGGAAGCTCACCCGGCTCCGCTCTATACCAAACGTGAAAGTCAATGTGAGCACTAGCCTCGAAGTAAGACCCTGATTATCCTGGCAAAACGGGAGGCGTGCAGCAGCTCCATGAGGCCTTCATCGCTGTTCTGCTTTAGTTTCACGGTAGTAAGCTTTCCAACATTCCTAGGGACTTTGCTTAAGCAACCGTTTCGGTACCAGAACACTGCGTAGAGACAGTAAGCTCTGGTCCTGCGTGTATGCTGCGTGTCAACCTAGAAATTGGAGACTGATGGCATAAGGCTTCTTTTCCCATTATGGAAGCTCCGTTCATGCGGCCTCGAAGCTACCTGAAAAGCATTGTTGTTGCCGGGGTTTTCCTCACTGCCGGCATGGTTCTGGGAAGAAAATGAGTTTTCTCCTAAGAAACCTTGGGGTTCCAGTTCCTTGTTGGAAGCTCACCCTGCTCTGCGCTATACCTAAAGTGAAAGTCAACGTGAGCCCAAGCTTCGAAGTAAGGCCCTGATTATCCTTGCAAAACGAGAGGCGTGCAGCAGCTCCATGAGGCCTTCATCGTTGTTCTGCTTTAGTTTCAAGGTAGTAAGCTTTTCAACACTCCTAGGGGCCTTGCTTCAGCACCCGTTTCAGTACCAGAACACTGCGTAGAACCAGGAAGCTCTGCTCCTGCGTGTATGCTGCGTGTCAACCTAGAAATTAGAGACTGACGGCACAAGGCTAGTTTTCCCATTATGAAAGCTCCGTTGATGCGGCCCCGAAGCTACCTGAAAAGCACTGTTGTTACCGTGCTTTTACTTACAGCCGGCATGGTTCATAGAAGAAAATGAGTTTTCTCGAAAGAAACCTTGTGCTTCCAGTTCCTAGTTGGAAGCTCACCCGGCTCCGCTCTATACCAAACGTGAAAGTCAATGTGAGCACTAGCCTCGAGGTAAGGCCCTGATTATCCGGGCAAAACGGGAGGCGTGCAGCAGCTCCATGAGGCCTTCATCGCTGTTCTGCTTTAGTTTCACGGTAGTAAGCTTTCCAACATTCCTAGGGACTTTGCTTAAGCAACCGTTTCGGTACCAGAACACTGCGTAGAGACAGTAAGCTCTGGTCCTGCGTGTATGCTGCGTGTCAACCTAGAAATTGCAGACTGATGGCATAAGGCTTCTTTTCCCATTATGAAAGCTCCGTTCATGCGGCCTCGAAGCTACCTGAAAAGCATTGTTGTTGCCGGGGTTTTCCTCACTGCCGGCATGGTTCTGAGAAGAAAATGAGTTTTCTCCTAAGAAACCTTGGGGTTCCAGTTCCTTGTTGGAAGCTCACCCTGCTCTGCGCTATACCTAAAGTGAAAGTCAACGTGAGCCCAAGCTTCGAAGTAAGGCCCTGATTATCCTTGCAAAACGAGAGGCGTGCAGCAGCTCCATGAGGCCTTCATCGTTGTTCTGCTTTAGTTTCAAGGTAGTAAGCTTTTCAACACTCCTAGGGGCCTTGCTTCAGCACCCGTTTCAGTACCAGAACACTGCGTAGAACCAGGAAGCTCTGCTCCTGCGTGTATGCTGCGTGTCAACCTAGAAATTAGAGACTGACGGCACAAGGCTAGTTTTCCCATTATGAAAGCTCCGTTGATGCGGCCCCGAAGCTACCTGAAAAGCACTGTTGTTACCGTGCTTTTACTTACAGCCGGCATGGTTCATAGAAGCAAATGAGTTTTCTCGAAAGAAACCTTGTGCTTCCAGTTCCTAGTTGGAAGCTCACCCGGCTCCGCTCTATACCAAACTTGAAAGTCAATGTGAGCACTAGCCTCGAAGTAAGGCCCTGATTATCCGGGCAAAACGGGAGGCGTGCAGCAGCTCCATGAGGCCTTCATCGCTGTTCTGCTTTAGTTTCACGGTAGTAAGCTTTCCAACATTCCTAGGGACTTTGCTTAAGCAACCGTTTCGGTACCAGAACACTGCGTAGAGACAGTAAGCTCTGGTCCTGCGTGTATGCTGCGTGTCAACCTAGAAATTGGAGACTGATGGCATAAGGCTTCTTTTGCCATTATGAAAGCTCCGTTCATGCGGCCTCGAAGCTACCTGAAAAGCATTGTTGTTGCCGGGGTTTTCCTCACTGCCGGCATGGTTCTGGGAAGAAAATGAGTTTTCTCCTAAGAAACCTTGGGGTTCCAGTTCCTTGTTGGAAGCTCACCCTGCTCTGCGCTATACCTAAAGTGAAAGTCAACGTGAGCCCAAGCTTCGAAGTAAGGCCCTGATTATCCTTGCAAAACGAGAGGCGTGCAGCAGCTCCATGAGGCCTTCATCGTTGTTCTGCTTTAGTTTCAAGGTAGTAAGCTTTTCAACACTCCTAGGGGCCTTGCTTCAGCACCCGTTTCAGTACCAGAACACTGCGTAGAACCAGGAAGCTCTGCTCCTGCGTGTATGCTGCGTGTCAACCTAGAAATTAGAGACTGACGGCACAAGGCTAGTTTTCCCATTATGAAAGCTCCGTTGATGCGGCCCCGAAGCTACCTGAAAAGCACTGTTGTTACCGTGCTTTTACTTACAGCCGGCATGGTTCATAGAAGCAAATGAGTTTTCTCGAAAGAAACCTTGTGCTTCCAGTTCCTAGTTGGAAGCTCACCCGGCTCCGCTCTATACCAAACGTGAAAGTCAATGTGAGCACTAGCCTCGAAGTAAGGCCCTGATTATCCGGGCAAAACGGGAGGCGTGCAGCAGCTCCATGAGGCCTTCATCGCTGTTCTGCTTTAGTTTCACGGTAGTAAGCTTTCCAACATTCCTAGGGACTTTGCTTAAGCAACCGTTTCGGTACCAGAACACTGCGTAGACACAGTAAGCTCTGGTCCTGCGTGTATGCTGCGTGTCAACCTAGAAATTGCAGACTGATGGCATAAGGCTTCTTTTGCCATTATGAAAGCTCCGTTCATGCGGCCTCGAAGCTACCTGAAAAGCATTGTTGTTGCCGGGGTTTTCCTCACTGCCGGCATGGTTCTGGGAAGAAAATGAGTTTTCTCCTAAGAAACCTTGGGGTTCCAGTTCCTTGTTGGAAGCTCACCCTGCTCTGCGCTATACCTAAAGTGAAAGTCAACGTGAGCCCAAGCTTCGAAGTAAGGCCCTGATTATCCTTGCAAAACGAGAGGCGTGCAGCAGCTCCATGAGGCCTTCATCGTTGTTCTGCTTTAGTTTCAAGGTAGTAAGCTTTTCAACACTCCTAGGGGCCTTGCTTCAGCACCCGTTTCAGTACCAGAACACTGCGTAGAACCAGGAAGCTCTGCTCCTGCGTGTATGCTGCGTGTCAACCTAGAAATTAGAGACTGACGGCACAAGGCTAGTTTTCCCATCATGAAAGCTCCGTTGATGCGGCCCCGAAGCTACCTGAAAAGCACTGTTGTTACCGTGCTTTTACTTACAGCCGGCATGGTTCATAGAAGAAAATGAGTTTTCTCGAAAGAAACCTTGTGCTTCCAGTTCCTAGTTGGAAGCTCACCCGGCTCCGCTCTATACCAAACGTGAAAGTCAATGTGAGCACTAGCCTCGAGGTAAGGCCCTGATTATCCGGGCAAAACGGGAGGCGTGCAGCAGCTCCATGAGGCCTTCATCGCTGTTCTGCTTTAGTTTCACGGTAGTAAGCTTTCCAACATTCCTAGGGACTTTGCTTAAGCAACCGTTTCGGTACCAGAACACTGCGTAGAGACAGTAAGCTCTGGTCCTGCGTGTATGCTGCGTGTCAACCTAGAAATTGCAGACTGATGGCATAAGGCTTCTTTTCCCATTATGAAAGCTCCGTTCATGCGGCCTCGAAGCTACCTGAAAAGCATTGTTGTTGCCGGGGTTTTCCTCACTGCCGGCATGGTTCTGAGAAGAAAATGAGTTTTCTCCTAAGAAACCTTGGGGTTCCAGTTCCTTGTTGGAAGCTCACCCTGCTCTGCGCTATACCTAAAGTGAAAGTCAACGTGAGCCCAAGCTTCGAAGTAAGGCCCTGATTATCCTTGCAAAACGAGAGGCGTGCAGCAGCTCCATGAGGCCTTCATCGTTGTTCTGCTTTAGTTTCAAGGTAGTAAGCTTTTCAACACTCCTAGGGGCCTTGCTTCAGCACCCGTTTCAGTACCAGAACACTGCGTAGAACCAGGAAGCTCTGCTCCTGCGTGTATGCTGCGTGTCAACCTAGAAATTAGAGACTGACGGCACAAGGCTAGTTTTCCCATTATGAAAGCTCCGTTGATGCGGCCCCGAAGCTACCTGAAAAGCACTGTTGTTACCGTGCTTTTACTTACAGCCGGCATGGTTCATAGAAGCAAATGAGTTTTCTCGAAAGAAACCTTGTGCTTCCAGTTCCTAGTTGGAAGCTCACCCGGCTCCGCTCTATACCAAACGTGAAAGTCAATGTGAGCACTAGCCTCGAAGTAAGGCCCTGATTATCCTGGCAAAACGGGAGGCGTGCAGCAGCTCCATGAGGCCTTCTTCGCTGTTCTGCTTTAGTTTCACGGTAGTAAGCTTTCCAACATTCCTAGGGACTTTGCTTAAGCAACCGTTTCGGTACCAGAACACTGCGTAGAGACAGTAAGCTCTGGTCCTGCGTGTATGCTGCGTGTCAACCTAGAAATTGGAGACTGATGGCATAAGGCTTCTTTTGCCATTATGAAAGCTCCGTTCATGCGGCCTCGAAGCTACCTGAAAAGCATTGTTGTTGCCGGGGTTTTCCTCACTGCCGGCATGGTTCTGGGAAGAAAATGAGTTTTCTCCTAAGAAACCTTGGGGTTCCAGTTCCTTGTTGGAAGCTCACCCTGCTCTGCGCTATACCTAAAGTGAAAGTCAACGTGAGCCCAAGCTTCGAAGTAAGGCCCTGATTATCCTTGCAAAACGAGAGGCGTGCAGCAGCTCCATGAGGCCTTCATCGTTGTTCTGCTTTAGTTTCAAGGTAGTAAGCTTTTCAACACTCCTAGGGGCCTTGCTTCTGCACCCGTTTCAGTACCAGAACACTGCGTAGAACCAGGAAGCTCTGCTCCTGCGTGTATGCTGCGTGTCAACCTAGAAATTAGAGACTGACGGCACAAGGCTAGTTTTCCCATTATGAAAGCTCCGTTGATGCGGCCCCGAAGCTACCTGAAAAGCACTGTTGTTACCGTGCTTTTACTTACAGCCGGCATGGTTCATAGAAGAAAATGAGTTTTCTCGAAAGAAACCTTGTGCTTCCAGTTCCTAGTTGGAAGCTCACCCGGCTCCGCTCTATACCAAAGGTGAAAGTCAATGTGAGCACTAGCCGCGAAGTAAGGCCCTGATTATCCGGGCAAAACGGGAGGCGTGCAGCAGCTCCATGAGGCCTTCTTCGCTGTTCTGCTTTAGTTTCACGGTAGTAAGCTTTCCAACATTCCTAGGGACTTTGCTTAAGCAACCGTTTCGGTACCAGAACACTGCGTAGAGACAGTAAGCTCTGGTCCTGCGTGTATGCTGCGTGTCAACCTAGAAATTGCAGACTGATGGCATAAGGCTTCTTTTGCCATTATGAAAGCTCCGTTCATGCGGCCTCGAAGCTACCTGAAAAGCATTGTTGTTGCCGGGGTTTTCCTCACTGCCGGCATGGTTCTGGGAAGAAAATGAGTTTTCTCCTAAGAAACCTTGGGGTTCCAGTTCCTTGTTGGAAGCTCACCCTGCTCTGCGCTATACCTAAAGTGAAAGTCAACGTGAGCCCAAGCTTCGAAGTAAGGCCCTGATTATCCTTGCAAAACGAGAGGCGTGCAGCAGCTCCATGAGGCCTTCATCGTTGTTCTGCTTTAGTTTCAAGGTAGTAAGCTTTTCAACACTCCTAGGGGCCTTGCTTCAGCACCCGTTTCAGTACCAGAACACTGCGTAGAACCAGGAAGCTCTGCTCCTGCGTGTATGCTGCGTGTCAACCTAGAAATTAGAGACTGACGGCACAAGGCTAGTTTTCCCATTATGAAAGCTCCGTTGATGCGGCCCCGAAGCTACCTGAAAAGCACTGTTGTTACCGTGCTTTTACTTACAGCCGGCATGGTTCATAGAAGAAAATGAGTTTTCTCGAAAGAAACCTTGTGCTTCCAGTTCCTAGTTGGAAGCTCACCCGGCTCCGCTCTATACCAAACGTGAAAGTCAATGTGAGCACTAGCCTCGAGGTAAGGCCCTGATTATCCGGGCAAAACGGGAGGCGTGCAGCAGCTCCATGAGGCCTTCATCGCTGTTCTGCTTTAGTTTCACGGTAGTAAGCTTTCCAACATTCCTAGGGACTTTGCTTAAGCAACCGTTTCGGTACCAGAACACTGCGTAGAGACAGTAAGCTCTGGTCCTGCGTGTATGCTGCGTGTCAACCTAGAAATTGGAGACTGATGGCATAAGGCTTCTTTTGCCATTATGAAAGCTCCGTTCATGCGGCCTCGAAGCTACCTGAAAAGCATTGTTGTTGCCGGGGTTTTCCTCACTGCCGGCATGGTTCTGAGAAGAAAATGAGTTTTCTCCTAAGAAACCTTGGGGTTCCAGTTCCTTGTTGGAAGCTCACCCTGCTCTGCACTATACCTAAAGTGAAAGTCAACGTGAGCCCAAGCTTCGAAGTAAGGCCCTGATTATCCTTGCAAAACGAGAGGCGTGCAGCAGCTCCATGAGGCCTTCATCGTTGTTCTGCTTTAGTTTCAAGGTAGTAAGCTTTTCAACACTCCTAGGGGCCTTGCTTCAGCACCCGTTTCAGTACCAGAACACTGCGTAGAACCAGGAAGCTCTGCTCCTGCGTGTATGCTGCGTGTCAACCTAGAAATTAGAGACTGACGGCACAAGGCTAGTTTTCCCATTATGAAAGCTCCGTTGATGCGGCCCCGAAGCTACCTGAAAAGCACTGTTGTTACCGTGCTTTTACTTACAGCCGGCATGGTTCATAGAAGCAAATGAGTTTTCTCGAAAGAAACCTTGTGCTTCCAGTTCCTAGTTGGAAGCTCACCCGGCTCCGCTCTATACCAAACGTGAAAGTCAATGTGAGCACTAGCCTCGAAGTAAGGCCCTGATTATCCGGGCAAAACGGGAGGCGTGCAGCAGCTCCATGAGGCCTTCATCGCTGTTCTGCTTTAGTTTCACGGTAGTAAGCTTTCCAACATTCCTAGGGACTTTGCTTAAGCAACCGTTTCGGTACCAGAACACTGCGTAGAGACAGTAAGCTCTGGTCCTGCGTGTATGCTGCGTGTCAACCTAGAAATTGGAGACTGATGGCATAAGGCTTCTTTTCCCATTATGAAAGCTCCGTTCATGCGGCCTCGAAGCTACCTGAAAAGCATTGTTGTTGCCGGGGTTTTCCTCACTGCCGGCATGGTTCTGAGAAGAAAATGAGTTTTCTCCTAAGAAACCTTGGGGTTCCAGTTCCTTGTTGGAAGCTCACCCTGCTCTGCGCTATACCTAAAGTGAAAGTCAACGTGAGCCCAAGCTTCGAAGTAAGGCCCTGATTATCCTTGCAAAACGAGAGGCGTGCAGCAGCTCCATGAGGCCTTCATCGTTGTTCTGCTTTAGTTTCAAGGTAGTAAGCTTTTCAACACTCCTAGGGGCCTTGCTTCAGCACCCGTTTCAGTACCAGAACACTGCGTAGAACCAGGAAGCTCTGCTCCTGCGTGTATGCTGCGTGTCAACCTAGAAATTAGAGACTGACGGCACAAGGCTAGTTTTCCCATTATGAAAGCTCCGTTGATGCGGCCCCGAAGCTACCTGAAAAGCACTGTTGTTACCGTGCTTTTACTTACAGCCGGCATGGTTCATAGAAGCAAATGAGTTTTCTCGAAAGAAACCTTGTGCTTCCAGTTCCTAGTTGGAAGCTCACCCGGCTCCGCTCTATACCAAACGTGAAAGTCAATGTGAGCACTAGCCTCGAAGTAAGGCCCTGATTATCCGGGCAAAACGGGAGGCGTGCAGCAGCTCCATGAGGCCTTCATCGCTGTTCTGCTTTAGTTTCACGGTAGTAAGCTTTCCAACATTCCTAGGGACTTTGCTTAAGCAACCGTTTCGGTACCAGAACACTGCGTAGAGACAGTAAGCTCTGGTCCTGCGTGTATGCTGCGTGTCAACCTAGAAATTGGAGACTGATGGCATAAGGCTTCTTTTGCCATTATGAAAGCTCCGTTCATGCGGCCTCGAAGCTACCTGAAAAGCATTGTTGTTGCCGGGGTTTTCCTCACTGCCGGCATGGTTCTGGGAAGAAAATGAGTTTTCTCCTAAGAAACCTTGGGGTTCCAGTTCCTTGTTGGAAGCTCACCCTGCTCTGCGCTATACCTAAAGTGAAAGTCAACGTGAGCCCAAGCTTCGAAGTAAGGCCCTGATTATCCTTGCAAAACGAGAGGCGTGCAGCAGCTCCATGAGGCCTTCATCGTTGTTCTGCTTTAGTTTCAAGGTAGTAAGCTTTTCAACACTCCTAGGGGCCTTGCTTCAGCACCCGTTTCAGTACCAGAACACTGCGTAGAACCAGGAAGCTCTGCTCCTGCGTGTATGCTGCGTGTCAACCTAGAAATTAGAGACTGACGGCACAAGGCTAGTTTTCCCATTATGAAAGCTCCGTTGATGCGGCCCCGAAGCTACCTGAAAAGCACTGTTGTTACCGTGCTTTTACTTACAGCCGGCATGGTTCATAGAAGCAAATGAGTTTTCTCGAAAGAAACCTTGTGCTTCCAGTTCCTAGTTGGAAGCTCACCCGGCTCCGCTCTATACCAAACGTGAAAGTCAATGTGAGCACTAGCCTCGAAGTAAGGCCCTGATTATCCGGGCAAAACGGGAGGCGTGCAGCAGCTCCATGAGGCCTTCATCGCTGTTCTGCTTTAGTTTCACGGTAGTAAGCTTTCCAACATTCCTAGGGACTTTGCTTAAGCAACCGTTTCGGTACCAGAACACTGCGTAGAGACAGTAAGCTCTGGTCTTGCGTGTATGCTGCGTGTCAACCTAGAAATTGCAGACTGATGGCATAAGGCTTCTTTTGCCATTATGAAAGCTCCGTTCATGCGGCCTCGAAGCTACCTGAAAAGCATTGTTGTTGCCGGGGTTTTCCTCACTGCCGGCATGGTTCTGGGAAGAAAATGAGTTTTCTCCTAAGAAACCTTGGGGTTCCAGTTCCTTGTTGGAAGCTCACCCTGCTCTGCGCTATACCTAAAGTGAAAGTCAACGTGAGCCCAAGCTTCGAAGTAAGGCCCTGATTATCCTTGCAAAACGAGAGGCGTGCAGCAGCTCCATGAGGCCTTCATCGTTGTTCTGCTTTAGTTTCAAGGTAGTAAGCTTTTCAACACTCCTAGGGGCCTTGCTTCAGCACCCGTTTCAGTACCAGAACACTGCGTAGAACCAGGAAGCTCTGCTCCTGCGTGTATGCTGCGTGTCAACCTAGAAATTAGAGACTGACGGCACAAGGCTAGTTTTCCCATTATGAAAGCTCCGTTGATGCGGCCCCGAAGCTACCTGAAAAGCACTGTTGTTACCGTGCTTTTACTTACAGCCGGCATGGTTCATAGAAGCAAATGAGTTTTCTCGAAAGAAACCTTGTGCTTCCAGTTCCTAGTTGGAAGCTCACCCGGCTCCGCTCTATACCAAACGTGAAAGTCAATGTGAGCACTAGCCTCGAAGTAAGGCCCTGATTATCCGGGCAAAACGGGAGGCGTGCAGCAGCTCCATGAGGCCTTCATCGCTGTTCTGCTTTAGTTTCACGGTAGTAAGCTTTCCAACATTCCTAGGGACTTTGCTTAAGCAACCGTTTCGGTACCAGAACACTGCGTAGAGACAGTAAGCTCTGGTCTTGCGTGTATGCTGCGTGTCAACCTAGAAATTGCAGACTGATGGCATAAGGCTTCTTTTGCCATTATGAAAGCTCCGTTCATGCGGCCTCGAAGCTACCTGAAAAGCATTGTTGTTGCCGGGGTTTTCCTCACTGCCGGCATGGTTCTGGGAAGAAAATGAGTTTTCTCCTAAGAAACCTTGGGGTTCCAGTTCCTTGTTGGAAGCTCACCCTGCTCTGCGCTATACCTAAAGTGAAAGTCAACGTGAGCCCAAGCTTCGAAGTAAGGCCCTGATTATCCTTGCAAAACGAGAGGCGTGCAGCAGCTCCATGAGGCCTTCATCGTTGTTCTGCTTTAGTTTCAAGGTAGTAAGCTTTTCAACACTCCTAGGGGCCTTGCTTCAGCACCCGTTTCAGTACCAGAACACTGCGTAGAACCAGGAAGCTCTGCTCCTGCGTGTATGCTGCGTGTCAACCTAGAAATTAGAGACTGACGGCACAAGGCTAGTTTTCCCATTATGAAAGCTCCGTTGATGCGGCCCCGAAGCTACCTGAAAAGCACTGTTGTTACCGTGCTTTTACTTACAGCCGGCATGGTTCATAGAAGCAAATGAGTTTTCTCGAAAGAAACCTTGTGCTTCCAGTTCCTAGTTGGAAGCTCACCCGGCTCCACTCTATACCAAACGTGAAAGTCAATGTGAGCACTAGCCTCGAAGTAAGGCCCTGATTATCCGGGCAAAACGGGAGGCGTGCAGCAGCTCCATGAGGCCTTCATCGCTGTTCTGCTTTAGTTTCACGGTAGTAAGCTTTCCAACATTCCTAGGGACTTTGCTTAAGCAACCGTTTCGGTACCAGAACACTGCGTAGAGACAGTAAGCTCTGGTCCTGCGTGTATGCTGCGTGTCAACCTAGAAATTGGAGACTGATGGCATAAGGCTTCTTTTGCCATTATGAAAGCTCCGTTCATGCGGCCTCGAAGCTACCTGAAAAGCATTGTTGTTGCCGGGGTTTTCCTCACTGCCGGCATGGTTCTGGGAAAAAATGAGTTTTCTCCTAAGAAACCTTGGGGTTCCAGTTCCTTGTTGGAAGCTCACCCTGCTCTGCGCTATACCTAAAGTGAAAGTCAACGTGAGCCCAAGCTTCGAAGTAAGGCCCTGATTATCCTTGCAAAACGAGAGGCGTGCAGCAGCTCCATGAGGCCTTCATCGTTGTTCTGCTTTAGTTTCAAGGTAGTAAGCTTTTCAACACTCCTAGGGGCCTTGCTTCAGCACCCGTTTCAGTACCAGAACACTGCGTAGAACCAGGAAGCTCTGCTCCTGCGTGTATGCTGCGTGTCAACCTAGAAATTAGAGACTGACGGCACAAGGCTAGTTTTCCCATTATGAAAGCTCCGTTGATGCGGCCCCGAAGCTACCTGAAAAGCACTGTTGTTACCGTGCTTTTACTTACAGCCGGCATGGTTCATAGAAGCAAATGAGTTTTCTCGAAAGAAACCTTGTGCTTCCAGTTCCTAGTTGGAAGCTCACCCGGCTCCGCTCTATACCAAACGTGAAAGTCAATGTGAGCACTAGCCTCGAAGTAAGGCCCTGATTATCCTGGCAAAACGGGAGGCGTGCAGCAGCTCCATGAGGCCTTCATCGCTGTTCTGCTTTAGTTTCACGGTAGTAAGCTTTCCAACATTCCTAGGGACTTTGCTTAAGCAACCGTTTCGGTACCAGAACACTGCGTAGAGACAGTAAGCTCTGGTCCTGCGTGTATGCTGCGTGTCAACCTAGAAATTGCAGACTGATGGCATAAGGCTTCTTTTCCCATTATGAAAGCTCCGTTCATGCGGCCTCGAAGCTACCTGAAAAGCATTGTTGTTGCCGGGGTTTTCCTCACTGCCGGCATGGTTCTGGGAAGAAAATGAGTTTTCTCCTAAGAAACCTTGGGGTTCCAGTTCCTTGTTGGAAGCTCACCCTGCTCTGCGCTATACCTAAAGTGAAAGTCAACGTGAGCCCAAGCTTCGAAGTAAGGCCCTGATTATCCTTGCAAAACGAGAGGCGTGCAGCAGCTCCATGAGGCCTTCATCGTTGTTCTGCTTTAGTTTCAAGGTAGTAAGCTTTTCAACACTCCTAGGGGCCTTGCTTCAGCACCCGTTTCAGTACCAGAACACTGCGTAGAACCAGGAAGCTCTGCTCCTGCGTGTATGCTGCGTGTCAACCTAGAAATTAGAGACTGACGGCACAAGGCTAGTTTTCCCATTATGAAAGCTCCGTTGATGCGGCCCCGAAGCTACCTGAAAAGCACTGTTGTTACCGTGCTTTTACTTACAGCCGGCATGGTTCATAGAAGCAAATGAGTTTTCTCGAAAGAAACCTTGTGCTTCCAGTTCCTAGTTGGAAGCTCACCCGGCTCCGCTCTATACCAAACGTGAAAGTCAATGTGAGCACTAGCCTCGAAGTAAGGCCCTGATTATCCTGGCAAAACGGGAGGCGTGCAGCAGCTCCATGAGGCCTTCATCGCTGTTCTGCTTTAGTTTCACGGTAGTAAGCTTTCCAACATTCCTAGGGACTTTGCTTAAGCAACCGTTTCGGTACCAGAACACTGCGTAGAGACAGTAAGCTCTGGTCCTGCGTGTATGCTGCGTGTCAACCTAGAAATTGCAGACTGATGGCATAAGGCTTCTTTTCCCATTATGAAAGCTCCGTTCATGCGGCCTCGAAGCTACCTGAAAAGCATTGTTGTTGCCGGGGTTTTCCTCACTGCCGGCATGGTTCTGGGAAGAAAATGAGTTTTCTCCTAAGAAACCTTGGGGTTCCAGTTCCTTGTTGGAAGCTCACCCTGCTCTGCGCTATACCTAAAGTGAAAGTCAACGTGAGCCCAAGCTTCGAAGTAAGGCCCTGATTATCCTTGCAAAACGAGAGGCGTGCAGCAGCTCCATGAGGCCTTCATCGTTGTTCTGCTTTAGTTTCAAGGTAGTAAGCTTTTCAACACTCCTAGGGGCCTTGCTTCAGCACCCGTTTCAGTACCAGAACACTGCGTAGAACCAGGAAGCTCTGCTCCTGCGTGTATGCTGCGTGTCAACCTAGAAATTAGAGACTGACGGCACAAGGCTAGTTTTCCCATTATGAAAGCTCCGTTGATGCGGCCCCGAAGCTACCTGAAAAGCACTGTTGTTACCGTGCTTTTACTTACAGCCGGCATGGTTCATAGAAGCAAATGAGTTTTCTCGAAAGAAACCTTGTGCTTCCAGTTCCTAGTTGGAAGCTCACCCGGCTCCGCTCTATACCAAACGTGAAAGTCAATGTGAGCACTAGCCTCGAAGTAAGGCCCTGATTATCCGGGCAAAACGGGAGGCGTGCAGCAGCTCCATGAGGCCTTCATCGCTGTTCTGCTTTAGTTTCACGGTAGTAAGCTTTCCAACATTCCTAGGGACTTTGCTTAAGCAACCGTTTCGGTACCAGAACACTGCGTAGAGACAGTAAGCTCTGGTCCTGCGTGTATGCTGCGTGTCAACCTAGAAATTGGAGACTGATGGCATAAGGCTTCTTTTCCCATTATGAAAGCTCCGTTCATGCGGCCTCAAAGCTACCTGAAAAGCATTGTTGTTGCCGGGGTTTTCCTCACTGCCGGCATGGTTCTGGGAAGAAAATGAGTTTTCTCCTAAGAAACCTTGGGATTCCAGTTCCTTGTTGGAAGCTCACCCTGCTCTGCGCTATACCTAAAGTGAAAGTCAACGTGAGCCCAAGCTTCGAAGTAAGGCCCTGATTATCCTTGCAAAACGAGAGGCGTGCAGCAGCTCCATGAGGCCTTCATCGTTGTTCTGCTTTAGTTTCAAGGTAGTAAGCTTTTCAACACTCCTAGGGGCCTTGCTTCAGCACCCGTTTCAGTACCAGAACACTGCGTAGAACCAGGAAGCTCTGCTCCTGCGTGTATGCTGCGTGTCAACCTAGAAATTAGAGACTGACGGCACAAGGCTAGTTTTCCCATTATGAAAGCTCCGTTGATGCGGCCCCGAAGCTACCTGAAAAGCACTGTTGTTACCGTGCTTTTACTTACAGCCGGCATGGTTCATAGAAGAAAATGAGTTTTCTCGAAAGAAACCTTGTGCTTCCAGTTCCTAGTTGGAAGCTCACCCGGCTCCGCTCTATACCAAACGTGAAAGTCAATGTGAGCACTAGCCTCGAAGTAAGGCCCTGATTATCCGGGCAAAACGGGAGGCGTGCAGCAGCTCCATGAGGCCTTCATCGCTGTTCTGCTTTAGTTTCACGGTAGTAAGCTTTCCAACATTCCTAGGGACTTTGCTTAAGCAACCGTTTCGGTACCAGAACACTGCGTAGAGACAGTAAGCTCTGGTCCTGCGTGTATGCTGCGTGTCAACCTAGAAATTGGAGACTGATGGCATAAGGCTTCTTTTCCCATTATGAAAGCTCCGTTCATGCGGCCTCGAAGCTACCTGAAAAGCATTGTTGTTGCCGGGGTTTTCCTCACTGCCGGCATGGTTCTGGGAAGAAAATGAGTTTTCTCCTAAGAAACCTTGGGGTTCCAGTTCCTTGTTGGAAGCTCACCCTGCTCTGCGCTATACCTAAAGTGAAAGTCAACGTGAGCCCAAGCTTCGAAGTAAGGCCCTGATTATCCTTGCAAAACGAGAGGCGTGCAGCAGCTCCATGAGGCCTTCATCGTTGTTCTGCTTTAGTTTCAAGGTAGTAAGCTTTTCAACACTCCTAGGGGCCTTGCTTCAGCACCCGTTTCAGTACCAGAACACTGCGTAGAACCAGGAAGCTCTGCTCCTGCGTGTATGCTGCGTGTCAACCTAGAAATTAGAGACTGACGGCACAAGGCTAGTTTTCCCATTATGAAAGCTCCGTTGATGCGGCCCCGAAGCTACCTGAAAAGCACTGTTGTTACCGTGCTTTTACTTACAGCCGGCATGGTTCATAGAAGCAAATGAGTTTTCTCGAAAGAAACCTTGTGCTTCCAGTTCCTAGTTGGAAGCTCACCCGGCTCCGCTCTATACCAAACGTGAAAGTCAATGTGAGCACTAGCCTCGAAGTAAGGCCCTGATTATCCGGGCAAAACGGGAGGCGTGCAGCAGCTCCATGAGGCCTTCATCGCTGTTCTGCTTTAGTTTCACGGTAGTAAGCTTTCCAACATTCCTAGGGACTTTGCTTAAGCAACCGTTTCGGTACCAGAACACTGCGTAGAGACAGTAAGCTCTGGTCCTGCGTGTATGCTGCGTGTCAACCTAGAAATTGGAGACTGATGGCATAAGGCTTCTTTTGCCATTATGAAAGCTCCGTTCATGCGGCCTCGAAGCTACCTGAAAAGCATTGTTGTTGCCGGGGTTTTCCTCACTGCCGGCATGGTTCTGGGAAGAAAATGAGTTTTCTCCTAAGAAACCTTGGGGTTCCAGTTCCTTGTTGGAAGCTCACCCTGCTCTGCGCTATACCTAAAGTGAAAGTCAACGTGAGCCCAAGCTTCGAAGTAAGGCCCTGATTATCCTTGCAAAACGAGAGGCGTGCAGCAGCTCCATGAGGCCTTCATCGTTGTTCTGCTTTAGTTTCAAGGTAGTAAGCTTTTCAACACTCCTAGGGGCCTTGCTTCAGCACCCGTTTCAGTACCAGAACACTGCGTAGAACCAGGAAGCTCTGCTCCTGCGTGTATGCTGCGTGTCAACCTAGAAATTAGAGACTGACGGCACAAGGCTAGTTTTCCCATTATGAAAGCTCCGTTGATGCGGCCCCGAAGCTACCTGAAAAGCACTGTTGTTACCGTGCTTTTACTTACAGCCGGCATGGTTCATAGAAGCAAATGAGTTTTCTCGAAAGAAACCTTGTGCTTCCAGTTCCTAGTTGGAAGCTCACCCGGCTCCGCTCTATACCAAACTTGAAAGTCAATGTGAGCACTAGCCTCGAAGTAAGGCCCTGATTATCCGGGCAAAACGGGAGGCGTGCAGCAGCTCCATGAGGCCTTCATCGCTGTTCTGCTTTAGTTTCACGGTAGTAAGCTTTCCAACATTCCTAGGGACTTTGCTTAAGCAACCGTTTCGGTACCAGAACACTGCGTAGAGACAGTAAGCTCTGGTCCTGCGTGTATGCTGCGTGTCAACCTAGAAATTGCAGACTGATGGCATAAGGCTTCTTTTCCCATTATGAAAGCTCCGTTCATGCGGCCTCGAAGCTACCTGAAAAGCATTGTTGTTGCCGGGGTTTT
Source organism: Eubalaena glacialis (assembly GCF_028564815.1). Classification (NCBI taxonomy): domain Eukaryota; kingdom Metazoa; phylum Chordata; class Mammalia; order Artiodactyla; family Balaenidae; genus Eubalaena; species Eubalaena glacialis. The sequence goes on along the minus strand of NW_026871590.1, from coordinate 3,573 downwards.
CCTCACTGCCGGCATGGTTTTGGGAAGAAAATGAGTTTTCTCCTAAGAAACCTTGGGGTTCCAGTTCCTTGTTGGAAGCTCACCCTGCTCTGCGCTATACCTAAAGTGAAAGTCAACGTGAGCCCAAGCTTCGAAGTAAGGCCCTGATTATCCTTGCAAAACGAGAGGCGTGCAGCAGCTCCATGAGGCCTTCATCGTTGTTCTGCTTTAGTTTCAAGGTAGTAAGCTTTTCAACACTCCTAGGGGCCTTGCTTCAGCACCCGTTTCAGTACCAGAACACTGCGTAGAACCAGGAAGCTCTGCTCCTGCGTGTATGCTGCGTGTCAACCTAGAAATTAGAGACTGACGGCACAAGGCTAGTTTTCCCATTATGAAAGCTCCGTTGATGCGGCCCCGAAGCTACCTGAAAAGCACTGTTGTTACCGTGCTTTTACTTACAGCCGGCATGGTTCATAGAAGCAAATGAGTTTTCTCGAAAGAAACCTTGTGCTTCCACTTCCTAGTTGGAAGCTCACCCGGCTCCGCTCTATACCAAACGTGAAAGTCAATGTGAGCACTAGCCTCGAAGTAAGGCCCTGATTATCCGGGCAAAACGGGAGGCGTGCAGCAGCTCCATGAGGCCTTCATCGCTGTTCTGCTTTAGTTTCACGGTAGTAAGCTTTCCAACATTCCTAGGGACTTTGCTTAAGCAACCGTTTCGGTACCAGAACACTGCGTAGAGACAGTAAGCTCTGGTCCTGCGTGTATGCTGCGTGTCAACCTAGAAATTGGAGACTGATGGCATAAGGCTTCTTTTGCCATTATGAAAGCTCCGTTCATGCGGCCTCGAAGCTACCTGAAAAGCATTGTTGTTGCCGGGGTTTTCCTCACTGCCGGCATGGTTCTGAGAAGAAAATGAGTTTTCTCCTAAGAAACCTTGGGGTTCCAGTTCCTTGTTGGAAGCTCACCCTGCTCTGCGCTATACCTAAAGTGAAAGTCAACGTGAGCCCAAGCTTCGAAGTAAGGCCCTGATTATCCTTGCAAAACGAGAGGCGTGCAGCAGCTCCATGAGGCCTTCATCGTTGTTCTGCTTTAGTTTCAAGGTAGTAAGCTTTTCAACACTCCTAGGGGCCTTGCTTCAGCACCCGTTTCAGTACCAGAACACTGCGTAGAACCAGGAAGCTCTGCTCCTGCGTGTATGCTGCGTGTCAACCTAGAAATTAGAGACTGACGGCACAAGGCTAGTTTTCCCATTATGAAAGCTCCGTTGATGCGGCCCCGAAGCTACCTGAAAAGCACTGTTGTTACCGTGCTTTTACTTACAGCCGGCATGGTTCATAGAAGCAAATGAGTTTTCTCGAAAGAAACCTTGTGCTTCCAGTTCCTAGTTGGAAGCTCACCCGGCTCCGCTCTATACCAAAGGTGAAAGTCAATGTGAGCACTAGCCGCGAAGTAAGGCCCTGATTATCCGGGCAAAACGGGAGGCGTGCAGCAGCTCCATGAGGCCTTCTTCGCTGTTCTGCTTTAGTTTCACGGTAGTAAGCTTTCCAACATTCCTAGGGACTTTGCTTAAGCAACCGTTTCGGTACCAGAACACTGCGTAGAGACAGTAAGCTCTGGTCCTGCGTGTATGCTGCGTGTCAACCTAGAAATTGCAGACTGATGGCATAAGGCTTCTTTTGCCATTATGAAAGCTCCGTTCATGCGGCCTCGAAGCTACCTGAAAAGCATTGTTGTTGCCGGGGTTTTCCTCACTGCCGGCATGGTTCTGGGAAGAAAATGAGTTTTCTCCTAAGAAACCTTGGGGTTCCAGTTCCTTGTTGGAAGCTCACCCTGCTCTGCGCTATACCTAAAGTGAAAGTCAACGTGAGCCCAAGCTTCGAAGTAAGGCCCTGATTATCCTTGCAAAACGAGAGGCGTGCAGCAGCTCCATGAGGCCTTCATCGTTGTTCTGCTTTAGTTTCAAGGTAGTAAGCTTTTCAACACTCCTAGGGGCCTTGCTTCAGCACCCGTTTCAGTACCAGAACACTGCGTAGAACCAGGAAGCTCTGCTCCTGCGTGTATGCTGCGTGTCAACCTAGAAATTAGAGACTGACGGCACAAGGCTAGTTTTCCCATTATGAAAGCTCCGTTGATGCGGCCCCGAAGCTACCTGAAAAGCACTGTTGTTACCGTGCTTTTACTTACAGCCGGCATGGTTCATAGAAGCAAATGAGTTTTCTCGAAAGAAACCTTGTGCTTCCAGTTCCTAGTTGGAAGCTCACCCGGCTCCGCTCTATACCAAACGTGAAAGTCAATGTGAGCACTAGCCTCGAAGTAAGGCCCTGATTATCCGGGCAAAACGGGAGGCGTGCAGCAGCTCCATGAGGCCTTCATCGCTGTTCTGCTTTAGTTTCACGGTAGTAAGCTTTCCAACATTCCTAGGGACTTTGCTTAAGCAACCGTTTCGGTACCAGAACACTGCGTAGAGACAGTAAGCTCTGGTCCTGCGTGTATGCTGCGTGTCAACCTAGAAATTGCAGACTGATGGCATAAGGCTTCTTTTCCCATTATGAAAGCTCCGTTCATGCGGCCTCGAAGCTACCTGAAAAGCATTGTTGTTGCCGGGGTTTTCCTCACTGCCGGCATGGTTCTGGGAAGAAAATGAGTTTTCTCCTAAGAAACCTTGGGGTTCCAGTTCCTTGTTGGAAGCTCACCCTGCTCTGCGCTATACCTAAAGTGAAAGTCAACGTGAGCCCAAGCTTCGAAGTAAGGCCCTGATTATCCTTGCAAAACGAGAGGCGTGCAGCAGCTCCATGAGGCCTTCATCGTTGTTCTGCTTTAGTTTCAAGGTAGTAAGCTTTTCAACACTCCTAGGGGCCTTGCTTCAGCACCCGTTTCAGTACCAGAACACTGCGTAGAACCAGGAAGCTCTGCTCCTGCGTGTATGCTGCGTGTCAACCTAGAAATTAGAGACTGACGGCACAAGGCTAGTTTTCCCATTATGAAAGCTCCGTTGATGCGGCCCCGAAGCTACCTGAAAAGCACTGTTGTTACCGTGCTTTTACTTACAGCCGGCATGGTTCATAGAAGAAAATGAGTTTTCTCGAAAGAAACCTTGTGCTTCCAGTTCCTAGTTGGAAGCTCACCCGGCTCCGCTCTATACCAAACTTGAAAGTCAATGTGAGCACTAGCCTCGAAGTAAGGCCCTGATTATCCGGGCAAAACGGGAGGCGTGCAGCAGCTCCATGAGGCCTTCATCGCTGTTCTGCTTTAGTTTCACGGTAGTAAGCTTTCCAACATTCCTAGGGACTTTGCTTAAGCAACCGTTTCGGTACCAGAACACTGCGTAGAGACAGTAAGCTCTGGTCCTGCGTGTATGCTGCGTGTCAACCTAGAAATTGGAGACTGATGGCATAAGGCTTCTTTTGCCATTATGAAAGCTCCGTTCATGCGGCCTCGAAGCTACCTGAAAAGCATTGTTGTTGCCGGGGTTTTCCTCACTGCCGGCATGGTTCTGGGAAGAAAATGAGTTTTCTCCTAAGAAACCTTGGGGTTCCAGTTCCTTGTTGGAAGCTCACCCTGCTCTGCGCTATACCTAAAGTGAAAGTCAAC